>NC_064640.1:72978062-73278062 GCF_023864345.2 Schistocerca serialis cubense
CATTGGAAAACAATGTTCAAAGAGGGATATAAATTTATCAAGAAATATTTTGCACTTATCATTATGGATGGTATGGTAATATTCACACCTATTTTCTTTGGAATTGCAATTATTACATTCTTCTTGAAATCTGAGGGCATTTCACTAGTCTCATATCTCTTGCTCACCAGGTGGAATAGTTTTATCAAGGTTGGATCTCTCAAGGATCTCAACAGTTCTGAAGCAATGCCTTCCACTACAAAGGTGTTGTTTCAACTTGTCTTTTAGTGCTGTTGTGAGTTTACAGGCCCAGTTGGCTTTTTGCTCAGCCTGCAAGCACAGTGTGAAGCTTTAACACAGTGATGAGGTGAAGTGATTTAAGCATGGCAGGGCTGAGTACTGAGGGCAAAAGGCAGGTAGCCACATGTGAAGGAATAAAAAATCCCAAAAAGGGTTGGTGAGTGAGTAAGTGATAGATGCATTGTTGAACTGTCAAAAGTGTCACTTGGAAAATATTAGTCAGAAATATTGCACACAAAAATACTGACATCTCATCCAATGGACCTATGTAATGAATGGGGACATCAAATTATGCACCTTTGCATCACGAGTTCAATGCAGCACCTCAAGAAACTGTGCAAACACTAGTTTTTGATTGAAAATGATTTTTATTAACAATGGTCAAAAACACTTTAAATTATACAACTGGCAAACAATTGCTGCCACATGTGTAAATGATTTGTCAAACTGGAAATGGACTGTACAATAAACACATACTAACCTAGTTTATCTGTAACTTAACTTGATCTAGAGTAATGATATTTTTGATGAACAGTACTCAGTTACATTGACTAGAGCTCAATGTACTCCACAGCAATGTGTATCAAGATGTTAACATGTGTTACTTACACCTTTATTCTTATCTGAAATGTATTTGTCTTTAGGTATGTACAATATTTCTGTTCCAAAATTAGCATTGCATTATCTAACTTAAACAGGTCACCAATTAAATCGACTATAATTCAAATTTGGTGCAGGCTACATGAAAACCAAGACTATGCATTCTCTATTAATATGACACTTTAGTGCATATATAAATATTTCTTGTATTTCATTGTTTTACAAGTATCTGTGATATCACCATATTATGTTTCCATTAATATTCACTATAATATGTAGACTAGAATGTTTTGTACAGTCAAAAAGTGACCAACATGAGAAATTATTCATTTCAATATATTTAGCTATAAGAAGAACAATTTTTATTCAATGATTGTCATTGTAACAATATTTTTATAACAAATCATGAACACTACTACTGTGGTATTGATTCTGAGGTGTTAAATAGGTGGTGCTACTGTGTCTTGGGGTCTTTTTTCATAGTCAGCCAGTTGTGAGCAGTCAGCCTGTGTGCATGGAGAGCTGATGGTAAGTCTGGCTATTGCTCAGCTGGGAAATTAACTTAGTTTTTGAGTGGCAGCACAGCCTTGCCAAACCAACACTAAAATTTTATGGGTAATAGAGTTCAAGCAGCAAATAGTGGCTTAGATGATTTCATGCTACTTTCAGCTGATGTATGCTTTCACACATAGACAACTTTAACATGGCATGAGAGTTAATTTATTTCATGATGAAGTTTAGCGGACAGTGATGCGACATCACTGACCAGTTTTTACAGTAGTCAGGACTTGGACATTGGTTTTGTTATTGAGCTAGCTGATTTAACTGCAGAATGTGCCAAATATTATTCACTATGTCACACAAACTTAATTGCACTAGGCTACAATCTTAATGTTTAACCTTGAGCTGGAAACTGAAACACACTGAATAATTTTATGCAAGGCTGTCATATTTCATCTTGTGTATTCAGCTTAACTTTGTCACTGTATTGACTGTGTTATTTAGTACTATGGCTCCACTTAGTTTCACAATTTATTTGAATTTATTTTATTGTTTATTTATTATTGCTAAATGTGCTGGACTTCATGTGCTTAAATAATGCTTACCTATCAAAACCAACCATTTCATTTCATTTTTCATTTTATTATCTTCCTGTAAATCATTTACATGATGTAGGAATTGTCACAACAAAGTTATCATACTAGTACAAGTACTACAGACATAATAATGGAATATCACTTTCAAGGCATTTTTTAAAAGTACAAACTTACACATATAAATTAAAATTTTTGGCAATAAATTTACACACAAACAAAGTACTCATCTACATCATAGGAAGTTTTCCTTAAAAGGTAATTTTTAAGCTCAGTCTTAAATTTTACTTCATCTATTATTTCCTTCATGTACACTGGCAGAGCATTGTAAAGTTTTATTCCAAAATAACTTACATGCTTTTGGGTTTGTGTTGTCCTTACCCTTTCTACATACAAATTCTTATGAGTTCTAGTATTATAATTATGGCAGTCCTCATTTTTACGTAGATTTTTCATATGTGCTCTTGTACACAGAATGCTTTTAAAAATATACAGTGATGGTATTGTGAGTATTTGCAGTTCTTTGAAAAGGGGCCTACAATGAGTTCTTGGAGAGTTATGTGTTATGATTCGTATAGCTCTTTTCTGAAATTTGAAGATATCTGTTAAGCTTGATTTAGTTTTACCCCAGAACACTATGCCATAAGACACGATGGACTGAAAGTAAGCAAAATACACTAGTCTAGTATAGTACGTGCTGCATACTCTAGATAATATCCTCAATGCAAAATTGAGCCTGTGGGATAAGTACTTGAGATGGTCTTTCCAGCTTAAGTTTTGATCAATGTGCATGCCCAAAAACTTTGTGGATTGTACACTCTCTATCTTCTTATCCATTAGTTTTAACTGGAGGTCCATATCTTGAGTTGCTTCGCCATACTGTATATAATTTGTTTTACTTATATTAAGTGTTAACTCATTAGCATTAAATCAATGTTGAATATATTTCAGGACTATATCTGTTATATCCTAGCCAGTAATGCCACCCGAGCCCGCTGCCAAAAGGTTGGCAGCATCAAAGTCCGGACGCCGTCCGCATAAGCAGCGCCAGCGAGACAGGAAATCGCCGCAAGTCTGCGCGCGCCACCGCTGGCTTCTGGTTTCTTAAGCGCTGGAGTCGCGAGCGCTAGGACAGTTCTGTATTCGCCGCTCAGTTGTATACTCGCCACCGAATTGTGTACTTGCTAGTCAGTTGTGTGTTCATCGCAGCAGAGTTGTTGTTTGTCGTCAGCCGACGCTGACGTAACCGCTCCAACTCGAACTAGACAGATTTCTGTAGACACCGAGTTCACTACTGTGTTTCTGTATCTTCGTTAATAAAGATAAGTACCGAAGTTTATTTAATCAGAGTGTTTGGGGTTTCATCTTTCTGTTCACTGTTCCAGCGGACCGGTCGGCCCGCTATTAAAAGTGTGGCGGTGACTTCGTAAGCCGGTTCTACAGCGAATTGTTTGTCGCTACGAACGCCGCCACAAAAATATCAGTTGTGGTGGTTAATGATTTTTATCATCACTTCTAATTATGCTAGTGTCATCTGCGAACAACATTATTTTGGTAGAAATATTAGGATTTTTTATGTCATTTATATAAAGCAAGAATAATAAGGGACCAAGAACACTGCCATGTGGGACACCTATTTCCAATTTCTTTGCATCTGAGACCCACTTGATTTTCTGATTTGTATGTTCTGTGATGATTTCTACCACCTGAGTTCTATCTTGAAGGTAAGATTCAAACTACTGCTTCACAACTCCCCTTACACCTATTGCCTCCATCTTGTTTAACAGAATTTTGTGATTTACTGTATCAAAAGCTTTAGATAAATCTAAGTTTATTCCCACTACACATTTTTTAGTGTCAAGACTGTGGCTGTTATTAAGGTAGAATCACAGTGGAGGACAATCTACCACACTGATTGTAGAGTCACATTTTGTTGTCAGGGCCATTCACTAGTCCAGACTTCAACAATCTTAGTACAAATTTCAAGGCAAAGATGTAAGTTATCATGATTATTTTCTCACCTGGGAGGGGGGAGTCTTGTACTCTGTCAAATTATTCTCATAATATCATATCTCCTGTCTCATCTTCAATGACTTCCTCCTACTTCCTCTTCTGTAATAGTGTCTTCAAGTTCATTTTCATTGTATAGCCCTTCTATATTTTCCTTCCAACTTTCAGCTTTCCCTTATTTGTTTATTACTAGCTTGCCATCTGGGTGTTTCATACTGCTATAGCTGCTTCTCTTTTCTCCAAATGTCTTTTCAAATTTTCCTGTAGGCAGCATCTATCTTCCCCATAGTCACATCCGCCTACAGCCTTATGTTTATCATTAACTACTCCTGCTTAGACAGTGTGAATTATCTGTTAATGTTAATTTTCAGAGTCTGTATTCCATTTTGCGGTATTGACTTGTTGAATTTTTATGTTTTCTTTTTTTCAACTTAAATTCAATGTCACATATGTTATACAAATATTCCTAGTAGGCTTTGTCTGTTTGACTATATGATCCTTTGTTGCCTTCACTATTTCATCTGTCATAGCCGCCCATCTTTCTTCTATTGTATTCCATTGTCTTGTTTCAGTGATTTGTTGCCTAACATTCCCTTTGAAACTATCAACAATTTCAGGCCACTCCAATTTTCCAGGTCACATCTCCTGACATTCCTACCTTTCTGCAATTTCTTTGGTTTTAATTGGCAGTTCATAACCAATAAATTTTGACGAGAACCCACATCTGCCCCTTGAATAGTTTTGCGGTTTAAAATGTTTGTCTGACCATAATATAATCAACCTGTAATCTTCTGGCATGTCCAGGTCATTTTCATGTATAGAACCTCCTTTCATAAACCTTAAATCAAGTTCTGGCATTGATTAAATTGTGTTAATACCATATATGTATATTTAAAGTAAGGGCAATCCAAAATTATATTCATTACCTGAGGAGATTATCAACGACTGTAGAATTATCTTGAAGGCTACCCATTTTGCATGTGCCTCCAGGGTGATATGCCGTTACAGCTGCTGTGCGTATGATACATTCCAGGTAAAGGAGATCCCGAACATCTGGTATAAGATTACGACACTCAGATAAAACTGGCAAGTGTAGTTGTGCTCCCAGTTTCTGAAAAGCCTTTGTCCTCACTAATTTTTCTGCCAAGTTAATAGCTGAAACATTAATAAATGGTTCTCAGTACACTTAGGTCTATTTTTTTCAGTAAATGAGATACACAAAGGGAACAAACCAGAATGAGTTAAAATTCAACTTACATGGAATTGTTGAAGAATATCCCAGAAATTGGCAAATTTATTACTTGAGAATCACTCAAATTAATATACATACATCAAAGGCAATAGTGGCACAACAGAATACACAGTCAAAGCTCAGGCTGAAGATGACAGTCCAGCAATAGCATCAGGACCAGAAATACAAATATTTGCAAAAATATGAGTAGAAAACAGTAAAGCACTAATAAGATGGAAATACTAAGAATGAGATGAGAGTGCAGAAACTGTTGAGAGAAGGAATCAGTGACTACAGTGGTGATGAGAAAAAACTGAAAAATGTCATAGATTGAAAAGATTTACAGGGAAAAGGAAAGATGCAGCTTGCAATATTTCTTTTTCTTTTCTTTTTTTAATAGATAGCATACTTTCTCGTAAACAATAAAAAGAAGTAAGAATTATATCTCTTGCTGTTCCTATGAGTCCCGGGAAGACAAAATGTCTTGGGAGGAAACCTAACAAATTAAAAATTATTTTTGCTACTGGTTAACTTTTATCAAATGTACATTTATATGATAGTTTCCTGGAAGGCTGTCACCAACAGAAATGTTTATGTGATGGTTGCTTGTAAGGCTGTCACCTACAGCAGTGGAATGTAAACCACATTAAGAAAGTTATTCATAATTTGTGTTTCACATTAGTTTTAAAGCATAATCAGTGGAGATTCTATAAATATTTTGCATACATAACATGTTTCTTTACATTTTGATTGCTACAGAGTTAAAAACAGTTTTACTTACTAATGTGGTGTTTCTTACACATTACTTACTGTGTTTCTTCTCCTTTTTACTTGTTTTGAAGACAACTGGTTTTCCCCTCTGTACTAGCACAGGCTGCAATAAAAAAGTTTGGTTTCACTTCTACTATTCACTTCCCTTGCCTTTTATAATCCCAGCTTTTCCTTTCACACTTCACTTTAAATTGTGGAAGTGAAATCAAGCTATTTTTACACTGCAGCCTCTTCTAACAACAAGGACAAAGCCAGCTGCTATAAAGTTATGTAAAAAGAAACAAAAGTGCCATATTTAATGTTCAAAATCTCAACAGTCAAAAGCAAAATTGTTTTTTACTCAATAGGAGTCAAAATGTAAAAATAGTATTATGTAAGCAAAATAATTACAGGATCATCAATGATGCTTTACCAATAAAGTAAAATGTGTCTGTGGTGGGCCTAAGGTTTTGAGTAGGAATTGCTGGTTGTGTTAGACTCCTGGGATGGAATCACTACGATAGAGCTTGTAAGAGGAGGAGTCAGACAGTTGGCAGAAGCCTTCTGTCAGCTAGTCACTATGATTCATAACGACAGTGGTAAAACCTCTGTCTGCATGGCGAAAGATTAAATCAAGATCTGTCTTGACATTGAAAATGGTTGTTCTTTCTTCTGTTGAGAGATATGTGTTATTGAAGATCGACCTATGGAAGGATGGTGAAGCCAAGAGGTAAGGAATTCCTGGTAGGTGACCAGGGTGTTGTTAGGTGGGAGGGGAGGGGGGGGGGGGGAGATGGTAACAGCAGTATAGTAGTATGGTGGTATGAACCGGAAGAGGTTATGTTCTGTATTGGGACCAGGTTGGCTTTGGTTGGAGGGACTGGTAGCAAAGAACAGTCTCAGCTTTAAGGCTCAGGAGAAGGAGATTAGGCCTTTGATGAGTCCAACATGGGGTGAACGTGCATGTGGAGCTGAAGATGAGGCCTTTGGAGAGGACTGAAACCTCTGTAGGATTGAGGTTTTTGGTTGACAACAATGCTTTGAGTTTGTTTAAGTTCTGGGTCTTGTGAAATGTTGGGCAGGAGTTCTGGAGGATGTGGCAAATGTAAAAGGTCTGCAAGGCAATATCTGGAAGCAATGAGGGGTTGACAAGGTGGGTCACTTGGGTTAGGATAGATGTTGATGGGTAGTGGAACTCCAAGGTGGGAGTGGGATGTCATTAAGTTTCAGTCCACATCTCCTAAATTGAAATGCTTACCCTCAACACCTCGAAAACCTCTCCAGACACTGAACCCATAAATGATCAAACTTATTGACATCCTTCTGCTGCCTTGGATCCCCACTACCCATCAATACCTATAATATCATCAGTGAACTCTCTTGTCAACCCCTCATAGAATGGACTGAGGGCATTTTATTAGGATAAAGGAACTACCGGTATAAAATTTATGGCTAGTACAGATGTGGCATTGTATTAGTTAATGGGTTTAAAATGACTGACAGTTGATGTTTTCTGTCTTTAATGGACTGACTGATTACCATGGTGCTATGAGTGTAGCGCATTACTGGTCTTAAGTGTTATAGTTTCTTTATTGCAATAAAATGCCCTTGCTCCATTCCTACCCACATTTCTTTAAATGGAATAGAATATTTTAATGGAATGACTGATGACATTGATGCTATGAGTGTAACTTGTTACTACCAATAACTTTTTTGGTTTCTTTTTACATAATAAATGCCCTTGATCCTTTCCTGTCCATAATTTTTTATAATTATACTTGTAATCTTTTGACAGTCGTATACTACAACTCTCCAACCTGAAATGTAACAGCTGCAGCTTTATTTCAACATGCTTCTTTTATTGTAATTTTTTTAGTCTTTTCCTACCAAAAATTTTACATATATGTCAGTTAAATAATATAACTTTCAGTAAGCCTTGTCATATAAAAGTTTAGCCTGTCATCATAAGCATACATACTGCCATAATTGTTTACTTTGCACTACGTGCTATGTCACACTGCTTGTATTAGTTTGGGCACTAAAGGTCTGCAAGAATGTAGGACTGTGTATGGTTTATTGACAGGTTTGGGCACTAATGGTCTGCAAGAATGTAGGACTGTGTATGACTTTTTTGACAGGTATGATTCTCAGCTTTACACATTGTTAAGACAAATATCTTTAAATTCCATTTCTTCTCTTATATTTAATGTTTATATCACAGACATGATGACAGGGGTATCCTGAAACATATAATGATGAGGTGTTAATACAAATTATATTGGTGACCATAATGGGCACTACTGTCAGACTTCTTCATAAGAAAGATAGTATGACATATATTTATAATTACTAAGCAATCTCATTGCCTACCTACTTTCAAACATATTGGCAAAGATTTTTTACATATAAACAATAACATACCATCCCAAAATAAGATATTCAGTCAGTCTTAACACGGATTTCATAGAACAAGTAATTGTTCAATTCATGACTCAGATTACTGAAAATTTAAATGACAAAATATGACAACTGTTATTTTCTGTCACCTGTCAAAAGTGTTTCACCATTTCACAATATTCCCTAAGAGCAGCTCAAACATTATGAAACATTATGGTATCAGAGATAAGTGCTGGTATATGGTTTCCAAACTTACTAGCTAAAACAGTGTAGAGTGTTGCATTAAGAAACCCAGGAATTGTACATAATGAAACAACATCTTTAAAGTGGTGAATAATCACTACATGTAGACCACATGGATAAACAAAATGACAAATGTGTGTGAAATCTTATGGGACTTAACTGCTAAGGTCATCCGTCCCTAAGCTTACACACTACTTAACATAAATTATCCTAAGGACAAACACACACACCCATGCCCGAGGAAGGACTCGAACCTCCGCCGGGAGTAGCCGCACAGTCCATGACTGCAGTGCCTTAGACTGCTCGGCTACATGGATAAACACTAGATCCTTTCTCATTCTTGTATATAAATGACAAGAAAACCCAGCAATGCTTCAAAATTGCTGAATATGTAGGGGAATTAGATATATGTCTGAAAATGGAGTATCCCTGGGAATTGTGACAGGTTGCAAGTATTGGCTCTCTGTCCACTCTGATGGATGGAACTTGAAATTATAATAAACCACATAGAATATGAATGTAAAGATCTCAAAAAGCTCTTGACCAAATTACTTCAAATTTTTACAAAATAATCTAATAAACATTCAAATGGACATAAGCTATACATATTTTTAAACAACAATGCACAGTTTTTTTGTTAAAACCAGCTGAGAGAAAGAAAATGCTGTGCTGTGGAAACATGTGGTTTCATTTTCTTTCTTGGGGTTGGTTTTTAACTATGATGGCAGGGCATTTAAATCATTTGACAAATTGTTTCCCAGATATAAATGGGTGTCTTGAAAAGTAATGCCTCTGAATTTTTTAATGTGAAAACTCTTAAAGGTTTTAAAATAAAACAAACATTATTAACAGTCTACACCTTTATTCTCCATGTTCACCCTGGCAATGAACACGTTCCTCCCAATGAGAAACCAGTTTGTTGATACCATTGCCGTGGAATCTTTGACTTTGTTCACAGAGCCATAACCTCACCTCTGCTTCTACTGCTTCATCACTGTCAAAGTGAAGTACTCAAAGGAGTTCTTTAAGTTTTGGAAACAGATGAAGATTGGACGGGGCCAAATTAGGACTATATGAAGGATGATCAATGACAGTGAACCCAAGGCATCGAATTGTTGCAGATATTGTAGCACTCGTTTCCTGTCTGGCCTTTTCATGCTGAAGGATGAGGTGCTCCATGTGTGGCCAGAATCTTTGAATTCAAGACTCAATTACAGCTTGCTGTTTCTCATGCAGTGGCATAGTTAGGTTACATGCAACCATGTTACATACTACAATTCAGAGCCGTCTAGCAGCAGAGGGCTGCAGATCTGTAGCCATGAAACATAAGGATGTAGAATGTTAACAACATTTGTTTTAGTTAAAAAATTGTAAGAGTTTTCACATAAAAAATTTGGAGGCATTGCTTTTCAGCACAACTTCAGATTTTGCTTTTCTGATATATAAATTTACACAAAAATTATATACACAAAAACTATATACACTGCAATGGTCTTTTTTTTTTCTTCCTCACGGTCTGTTTTGACAGAAAACCTGTATATTAGAAAAGTTGTATTTATGGCTTATCAACTTATGATAAGAATAAAACTTTGCAATGTGAGTTGGCTGAAACTTTTTGAGGCCACCCATTTGCATATTAAAACCATGAGAAGTAATGTCATTAAAGCTATTACCCTCACAGATGCAGCAGCTGAAGAGGTCTCTTTCATACCATGTACACAAATGATCCCAACTGATTTACCCATTCAATCAAGATATCATAGTTAAAACCAACTGAGAGGAAGAAAGCAAAAGCACACATTTTCACAGCACTGAAGTAAATCAGTCAAGAACTTTTCATGATTTTTCCTAACAATGATTCCTCTTTATATATTAGTATAATTATTGCAGCTGAAATTTTTCAGACTGGTGTTTAGTATTCTAAGCAAAAGTCTAATAAATGGTTGACTGATGTATGACAGGGTATTGAGAATGTCCAAGAAATTCAAGACAAATTAAAAGTGAATGCTATTGCTTGTTCCTCACACAGTTGTTATAGCATTTAATTGTGTGACTCAGCCAATATAACAGAAAATAACTGCTTTTCTACTGATTTATTCATTTACTAATTCCATATCTCTTGGAGGTGGCTATGTAGAACATATTTTGGTTGAATGAATGACATTCAAGGCATAAAATGACAAATATCTTGGCTTCAGAAGTCAAAGCATAAAATGGCAAATATCTTGGTTTCAGAATCATGAAAAAAGTCTGCCACTGTCTTTTTCAGTTACACTTGATTGTACCCACAAAAGTTAGGAAATATTTGTTCTTAATGAAACTGTATTCTTCAGAGCTGTTTCATATTTGAGAAATAGATAAGTTCAATACGTTCTCTGATTCATAACCTAAACTCACATTCAAGAAAGACACTTAAAACTAAAATTAATTAAAAAATGAGATATAGGTGACTGGATGCTACTTGTTTTAAGAAAATTAAAGTGACTGATATTTTCTTTTAAATTCATAATCGCCAAATAAAAGTGTCTATGAAATGTTGGAATTTTTCTCAGATAAACAACCTAAATAAAGAAATATTAAAATTCTTCAATTTATTTAATTATTCTATTATTATATGGTTACAAAGATAATATACATTTACTGTCAAGCATCGCACCTTTAATCATGCATGGAATGTCATGAGAGTGAGAGAGATAATTTGGTTCAATTATTGGTGGACCCTCTAGGTGTGAGACATTCAGCCAGAGTCTGCCTCTACTCTGAGGTGTGAGACATGTAGCCAGCAGCACAAATCCTTCCTGGCTTGAGTTGTGACTCAGAGGGAATAACCCCTGAAATGTCTAAGAAATAACAAAATGTTAGTATTATTTCATTTACTTCAAAACACAGAGATCTAGAATCAGACTTTTTTCTTCTAAGTATCCACACAGTACTAGAGAGACTATATATAAATGTTGCACATCGATCAGAACGAATTATTCACTTTTTGCATTTATGTAAATTATCATCTTAGCTGGTGTTCAAAAATTCTTAAATTTTCAATAGTGTTTGCATTCATCAAACATTATCAGATGACCAGTGTATGAAAAATACAGGTTAGGATATGTAGCTGTCACCGCAAGACAAAATATTTAAGAATCTTTCATCATATTCTACTATTCACAAGTGCACAGGATCTTGGAGAGTTTGTGGTGTAGAGTGCCATAAAAATCGATATTTGTTCTGTGCATAAGTGTGTTATCTTTGAGGAGAGGGCTTTGGAGAGCATGTTGGACGCTAACGGCAGTTAGCCTCTGAACTTGTATCTGTGTAGACGCTAAGTGTGAATAAATCTGTATATGAGAGAATTCTAGTTGTTTACCTACGACTATACCATATTCCCTCACTGGTGACCCCCGTTTTTGTGTAATACGCGTCCGAGTTACCGCCTGAAGGTTATTTACGCGCCTACCGCGTCGGGTTTCTCCGCGATCGTGAGGGCCTTTGTTCAGCTCCAGACAATGGCCTTTCAGCATTCACTGCTGCCCGGATTCCAGCAACATCTCTCCAGCACTCCTGCCGCCATAGTGGACATGCCGCAAGAATCTTCGGAATCCTTCAGCCAGAACATGCAGTGGGATTCATCAAGTGCCGCCAGTTTCTTCCAACCGCCAACGGTCATGGACTCTGGCTTTGTTAGCCTTGACCTTCCTACGTGTTCTCCACAGAGTGTTGGTCGGAACATTTCTATTCCTGTGTCAAACACACAATTCAATACAGTTCGTGGCGTCGAGCGAGGTTTTGCTACTTTGGAAAATCCAGTAGTGAATTCAAACTCGAATCAGTTCCCGCCACGTGTGTATCCTTCCGCGCCGGCTAGTCAACAGGTGTTCAATGCTCGCCAAACAGCAAATATCACACCGTGTGTGCATCCTAGTGGATGTGTGTGGGATCCTTGTGTTGCTTCTAATCAGGTCAACAATTCTGTGCTGGATAGTAATTACTCCATCACCTAGCAACTACCCACAAGGGCACAGGCCCGCCCCACCTTACTGTTTCTTCCATGCAAGATTCGGGGAGCAAGCTCTCAAATGCCAGTCACCGTGTTCTTACCCAAACTCCAACTGCAGGTAGGCTATGGTGCCACCTCCTGCGATGTAAACAACGGGCACCATCCCACGTTGCACTCCGTTTCGGACAATAACAGTAAGTGTGGTCGAGTCTATGTTCGCAATTTATGATCAGGTGTATGTTTTCTGGTAGACACTGGCGCAGACATCTCTTTGCTGCTGGTTCGCCTAGCAACCAATAAAGTGCAACCACACAAAACAGTACTTCGTGCAGTGAACTTGTCTACCCTACAGTGTTCGGGTTCCACTTTGTATACAGTGAAACTTTTGCCCGAGTGCAAGCTGGAGTGGACGTTTCTAGTGTCAACAATTGAAGAACCTATTCTCGGAATTGATTTCCTCAAGCACTATCAGTTGTCACTAGATTTTGTGCAAAATACTGTGTTTTACCCCTCCCTTAACAAACATATTCCTTTCGCTTTGCCGAGTGACAGTTCGGCTAACACCAAACATGTGTGCTGTGCTAAGAAAAGTGTAAACCTATCCTTGGAGCTGCAATCTTGGACAAACAAGAGGCTAGTGGAGCATGCCAAGACTTCTAAGTTGCGGATGGAACGTATGGAAATGCTGCTGCATCTCCACGACATACACCATGAGTTGGCCTCCACACAACAACGCCTCGCGGCACTACAAGCAGACGACTCGTCGGCTACAGACAAGGTCAGTCCGTGCCAATCTGGTGTTCCCATACCCGCGCGCGTTAATGACAATGTTGTGAACTCTGTAAACTATGTCAGCATCCCCTTTTGTAATGATAGTGTATGCCCGAGTGCTCATGTTCCTTGCGTTCCTAATGGAAAATTAGCTCGCCAAGCTTGTGGCAATGAACTACAGCCATCTGCTGTCCGGCCATGCCCACTCGTGCCTACAGTGCTCGTAGCGGCACGGCCCGCTACCAAGAACCAGTGTACCAACCTCGCCCATGTTAACACGTGTGCGGCCTTTACGCAGCCTACGAGCGGGTGGCACACCTGTACTTCCGTGCCCTCAGCGCCACAGCTTGGACCGTCCGCCACTGCCTGCTCCGCTTCACGGACATCTGACTATCGTGCCGCGCCACGTATTGCAGTAGTCACTGACGGCACAGTTCATCAGTTACGTCTAACCGATGGGCCGCCCATTTCGCAACGTCCACACCGCCTCAAGCCGGAATTTATGAAAATTGCAAAAGAAAAATTGGATGATCTGTTACAAAAGGGAATAATTGAACCTTCTTCCGGTTGCTGGGCTAGTCCTATCCTGTTTGACCAAAAGAAAGATGGTACTTGGCATATGGTCGGAGATTATAGGCATTTAAATGCCTGCACCATCATTGATAAATATCCGGTCCCACACATCGCAGACTTCAATCATGCGCTCGCAGGTGCAAAGTAATTCTCTGTTTCGGACTGTAAGCACGCATTTCATCAGATTCCTATGGCTCCGGAGGACATTGAAAAGACTGCCATAACCACTCCCTTCGGGCTGTTCCAATACAAATTTATGCCGTTTGGGTTGAAAAATGCACCCCAAACGGGGCAGCGTTTCATCAATCAAACTTTATCCCATCTAGACTTTTGTTTCGTATATATGGACGACATATTGGTTTTTGCTTCTACTTTAGAACAGAGTGAGGAACGTGTCCAAGTCGTGACAGATATTTTAGCAGCTGCTGGTATTGAACTGAACAATAAAAAGACTCAATTGCACCAGTCATCCGTCACATTCCTAAGTTATGTTGTGTCATCGGACGGTCTGACACCACCACAGGACAAGATCAAGCCTGTTCTCGAGATGCTACGCCCTCAGACCTACAGGGAATTACGCAGGTTCATCGGAACAGTTAATTATTACCGGAAACATTTGCCATCCGCTTCTGTGGTGCAGGCTCCTCTCACAGATGCTCTCGCTGGCCCACAAACTTCTGGCACCCGCCAGCTACGATGGACACCAGACATGGACAAGGCATTTAATGAACTCAAACAGCTGTTGGCCTCCGCTGTTACTATTGCTCACCCACGGGTGGACACCACAATGTTTATCACTACTGACGCTAGTGACAATGCTATCGGCGCAGTACTGAGTCAGACATACAGCGATGTTACGACCCCCCTGCAGTTTTTCTCAAAAAAGCTAAACAACGCGCAGAAGAAATACTCAGCATTCGACAGAGAACTACTTGCAGTTTACGAGGCCATAAGACACTTCAGAACTGATGTTGAGGGACGAGATTTCTATGTGCTCACTGATCGCAAGCCGTTGGTTCCTGCCATAAAAAATTCTGCGGCTGATCCGCCCCCATGACGCTTTTGTCACATCGATTACATCTTGCAATTTACAAATGACATTCGCTACATCCGAGGAGCGGACAATGTGGTCGCTGATTTTCTCTCACGTGTTGGTGCTGTCACAACCTTAATTGACTTAACGGACCTACCTCGGTTGCAATCGGCAGACCCTGATACCATGCAGTTAATTTCAGACCACAGCTCCTCTCTCCAACCAGTACACTCTACTTTCCCTGGCATATCTGACTTAGTGTGGTGTGATGAATCGACTGGTACGTTGCGGCCATTCACTCCTAAGCCCCTTCAACGCCAGGTCTTTGACAAACTACACACATTAGCACACCCCGGTGTCAAAGCCTCCACCCGTCTGGTAGCTGAACGGTTTGTCTGGAGAAACATGTGCCGTGACTGTCAGTCTTGGGCAAGGGCATGCATGGTGTGTCAACAGAACAAAGTTTCCAGGCACACTTCTCCACCCCTTGGCTGTTTTGCCCAACCTCCAGGCCGGTTTCACCATGTTCATGTCGACCTTGTAGGCCCTTTGCCCCCCTCCGAGGGTTTCTGTTACTTGTTTACAGCTATTGACAGGATGACTTGGTGGGCTGAGGCTGTGCCTATTCCGAACATTACCTCTGAGACAATAAGTTGAGCATTCTTAGATTCATGGATCTCTAGATTTGGCTCACCTGTTTACCTCACCACTGACCAGGGGCGACAATTCGAGTCTTCAGTTTTCTCTGACATATGTAAAATGTGTGGTATTGTCAAAATTCATACTTCTGCATACCACCCCCAAAGCAATGGGCTTGTCGAGCGATGGCATCGCACCCTGAAGTCTGCCCTGCGTTGCCATGACTCACTATGGACAGAGGCACTGCCCTTCGTGCTTCTTGGCCTTCGTGCGACTTTCAAGGAAGACCTCAAGGGGTCCGTAGCCGAGTTTGTATATGGCCAACCTCTGGTTTTGCCTGGAGAATTAGTCACTCCGACCCCACTTCCATGGCCCTCTGAACTCCCTTCACTTCTCGAGCGGGTGCGCTTGCACTGCAGCAAAATTCAGCCGCCACCTCCGGCTGCTCATACACCTCCGCGCGTGTACGTACCACGCACGCTAGACTCTTGTGAGTACGTGTTTCTCAGAGATGACTCATTCAAAGCCCCACTTCAGTCGCCCTACACAGGTCCTTACAAGGTCGTCAAACGCTCTGAGAATAACATGGATCTCCTCATAAAAGACTCTGTAACCATGGTCTCACTCAACCGAGTGAAACCAGCTTTCATTGAGCCTCAGGTGAACCTCCCTTATTCTTCCCCTATTTCTCCCACTCCTGCTTCGAGCGGCCATCCATCTTCCCACACCATGCATTTGGGTATTGATTTTCCACAGCGTGTTTCTCTGTCAAGCACTGCTCCTTCTCCGCGTTCATCTAATTTGAGTGGCCAATCTTTTCGGGGCTTCACTCCTCACAGCCCTCGCAGTCGAACTGCCAACCACTCGGATTCTACCATTGTGTTACCATCTTCGTGTGACAGCTCTTTGTCACGCCGTTCAACCAACGCTGGCTCCTCGTTGCCTTCGGTCACACTCCCTCGTCTGTCAGCTGATCGCGCGAGGTTGTCTCCTGCACAGTCTAGTGCACCTGCCACCCCCCTCTTAGCAGATGCTTCCCCCTGCCATGGCTTTCCCACACCTCCCTGCCCCCCTACCATTGCTCGTACAGGTGCCATCCAAGAATTCACAACACATGTGCACCCTGATGACATACATAAATTATCTGTTGTCGTAGATGGCGATACAGTGTGTGTGGTACTCGCGTGTGACAATATTGAGGGAGGAAGTGCAGAATCTCGTGTGGTGCGCCACTTTAAATTGAGCAGAAGTGCTGCGTGTGGCAATTTGCGTGCCTTTGTTAGGCCTTCTGGCAAGGTGATTCTCTGCCTGCCGGCTGACGAAGTGCTACACCTTCACTCCAGGACGGGACGTCATCTTCAGCCGCCGGCGTCGCTTGCTGACTTCACCGTCGGCGTACCGAGCTTCACCCCCCGGTCTCCTACCAGTCGACCGCTTCCGCCTGACGCAGAAGAACTGTGCGTTACCTTCCTAACTTCTCACCCCCCCCCCCCCCATTCACAGGGACGTACTCCATACTGCGCAGGGGGGGGGGGGGCTATGTGGCATAGAGCACCATAAAAATCGATATTTGTTCTGTGCGTAAGTGTGCTATCTTTGAGTAGAGGGCTTTGGAGAGCATGTTGGACGCTAACAGCAGTTAGCCTCCGGACTTGTATCTGTGTAGACGCTAAGTGTGAATAAATCTGTATATGAAAGAATTCTAGTTGTTTACCTACGACTATACCATATTCCCTCAAGTTTTTTGCCACATATCAAAATAGTGTTAGTAGTGTGTATTTCAATATCTAGTGTCATGAAATAATGCCATCCAGTGTGAATAAAATTGTAAGACAATAAGGAAATGCCAAACTGAAGTGAGGTGTCTACAAATTGTACTAACTGCACATCTTATTCAGTTACTGCATTGCCATGTTGCAGAAAAGTGAGCTGGCATCACAGTGCCACTAAACAGGAGAAGTAAACAAGAAATAAGCATGCCTGGATAGAGAAACAACAGATAGAGTTGAAAAAAAATAAGTTAGCAAATCTGTATGGAATCCCAATTTGGTTTTTCAGAGTACTCTATGGCATTAGCCCCATACTTAGCTTGCATTTACAGTGAATCTCTCACCCAATGCAAAGTCCCAAGCAACTGGAAAAAATGCAGGTCATTTCTGTGTATAAGAGGGGCAAAAAATGGATGTACAATCCCTAAAATCCCTAAAGTTGGTTTGCTGCAGAATCATCTAACATATTCTCTGTTCAAGTATGGTAAATTTTCTCGAGACTGAGAAGCTTTCATCCATGAACCAGCATGGATTTAGAAAGCATTGCTTGTACAAACCCATAATGGTCAGATACAGCATTAATAGTGTCCTGCTTGATGCAGTCACATCATTTAAATATCTGGGTATAACATTGCAAAGCAATATGAAATGGAATGAGCATGTGAGGATTATGGTAGGAAAGGTGAATGGTCGACTTCAGTTCGTTGGGAGAATTCTAGGAAAGTGTGGTTCACTTGAAAATGAGATCGCATATGGATGCTAGTGTGGCCTATTCTTGACTACTGCTTGACTGTTTGGGATCTGTGACAGATCAGATTAAATGAAGTCATCCGAGCAATGCAGAGGTGGGCAGTTAGATTTGTTGTAAGAACCATTAACATAAGATATGAGAAATTGAGGCTCACACAGAGGCATATAGACAGTCATTTTCCCTCACTCTATCTGCAACTAGAACAGGAAAGGAAATGACTAGTAGTGCTATGGTTTACCCTCCACCATGCACCGTAAGTTGGATTGTGCCGTATTGATGTAGATGTTGAATAATAATGAAGTCATTGTTCTCAAGTGAAATGCATTGATTTACATGCTCTCTAAACATATCCTAGGGATGTATAGGTGAGAGATTGTATCTAGAGGATAGTGTATGAAGGAAACCATGGCGTTTTTTGGTCAGCACTTCAGTCTAGTGACTGACTTTAAAATCCCATGAAGGAATGCACACTAAACACTACCTTAAGCAGTTTCGACCATTTTGTACAGTTTTTGTTGTTGATAGATATGAGGTTGTCCTTTGTGCAGCAGTTGTAAATATTTCATTAATGTAACATGTGGAGAATTAAGCCATACTTTGTTGGTCATGCACCATCTTGTGCCTTGAAACAGAAGAAGGTCATTTCCCTCGGGACATGTGATACTTGCAAATGAACTGGCTTTCTCCTTTGTCTTAACAGTTTTACTTCTTTTGAAAATGGAAATCTGTGTTAATTTTCAATAGCTTCTACTTCAAACTGTATTGAACATGTAACAGGATTTTGATAATCCTTCTGCTTAATTTGATTTCATTAATCATTGATTTAATGTAATGGATAGATTATTAAAAACAGAACTGCCAAGATTTTCTCAGTTGGAACACTTTTAAATGCCAGTTGAATATTTGTTCCTAGGCACATGACCATGTTGTACCTTGGAACATGTTTTAACATTCAAAATTTAAAGAAAAGAATTATAAGAATAATGGAAGGGGTAGATAATCACAAATCTAGTAGACCATTGTTTCAAAAAAGGATGATCCTGCCACTTCCTTGCATATATATATACACTTGAAAATATAATGTATTTAAAGCAAAACTTACATATAAAAAGACCACTCATCACTCAAAATCACACATTACACAGCTATGATACAAGACAAAAACGGCATGTACATGTTCAAAGCGACAATAAAAAGTTATTTCAAAATGCCCTTATCCATCCTAGTATCAAACTATACAATGCCTTATCATATACCATTAAACACATACAAAACATTGGTCACTTCAAATCTAAATTGAAATTGTACTTGGTTGATCACTGCTTTTACACAGTAAATGAATACCTACAAAACAAATTTTATCTATGTTAACCCAATGTAGTCTCATTCAGAAGAACATTCATATTTTAACTTTCTGTATATAGCATAATAACAACATTTATTTAAGTATTCATCATTAATTGATATATTAATGTGTGTTATTGTGTACAAAGGTATATTATAGATAAAACTGTTAATATTAACGTAAAATTCCAAATATCTCTTGCTCATTGTGCAGCTGTAGATGAAAATGGATCAACAAATCAACAACAAATCACATGTGGAAAAACCTTAATTTTCCATAGTATTTTTGTAATTTCAGAAAAAAGACTGCATCACACAAAAATTGAATGCCATAATTCAAAACTGGAGTAAGAAAATATATTAAACTTCTGTTACAGGCAAAGATTTAAAAGTGTACCAAAGTACAACATTCCCCTCTACCATATGAGACAGGCAAGATAGCCTCAATATTAAAGCAGAGTGTGATAATTCCAATGCCTAAGAAAGTAGGCACTGATGGGTGTAAATATTACCTTCCCATCAGTTTCATAAGTCATGGTTAAAAAAATCCATTTTTTTAACTACCATGAATTATTTACAGAAGAATGAGAAAACTGGAAGAAGGAAGAGCAGTTTGGGCTACAAAAAATATACAAACATCTGAAGCAATACTGACTTTATAACTTATCTTAAAAGATAGGTTGACGAAAGGCAAAGCTACATTTATAGCATTTGTAAATTTAGAGAAAGTTTTTGTGCATGTTTACTAAAATACACTCTTTGGAATTAGGAAGGTAGCAGGGATAGAATAAAGAAACTGGAAACTTATTTACAGGTGATACAGAAACCAAAGCAGTTGTAAGAATTGAAGCATATGAAAGGGATGCAATGGTTAAGACAAGGTTGTAGCCTATTCCTATGTTCTTCACTCTGTGCATTGAGCAAGCAGAAAAGGAAAATAAGAAGAAATTTGGAGAGGGAATTAAAGTTTAACAAGAAGAAATGAAAATTTGAGGTTTGTCAGTGACAATATAATTTGCTCTTGGCTAGGAACTCATAAAATGTCACAAATTGCTTATGCTTCTGTTGCTCAGATGGCAGCTGCTGCCTGACTGCAGAAGGGAAACACAGACAATACACAATTTAGGAAAGCTGAAAATAGAAGCCTTTGAAATGAAGTGCAACAGAAGAATACTGAAGATTACATGGTTTGAGCAAATGACTAACGAGGATGTAGCGATTAAAACTGGGGAAAAAAGAAACATATTGCATATTTTGAATAAAAGATGGGATCATTTGATAGCAGACATTCTGAAGGATCAAGGAATTGTTAATTTGTTAATGAAGGGATGTGTATTTGGGATGGGGGAGCGGGGGGGGGGGGGGATAAAAATTGTAGAGGGAGACCAAGGGGTGAATAAAGTAAATTAGTTAAAATGGATGTTGGTTACAGTAGTTACTGGAGATCAACAGACTTGCATGGGATAGAGAGTTTCATCAAACCAGTCTTCAAACTGAAGAAGGCAACAATAACAACAGGGCTCACAATGCAATGAAATAAATGGGCTGATGTAAATATTGTGGTTCTCCTTTACAGTCATTACTACAAATTCATTTTTTAATGCTTTGTACCAATTCCCAGTTTTTGTGTACACTCCCTAACAAAAAATGAAGTAACAAGATGACATGATGAATGTCAATCTACCTTTATGTGTGCACACACCAACAGCAGTTATGTAAATGGTTAGGGATCTAATTTTCTGTCACAGAATGGCCATATGAGTGCATTAGTGTTGCTCATGGTTAGTGTTGTTACTGGGCTTGGTAGTGTATACAAGAGGTGTGAACAGCATCAGATGTTAGTGATCATTGAAAAGGGCATTGAGGTGCCATGTACTCATTCACGTGAGACAGTATTATCAACACTGGGCAGAATTTGAGAGGGGCCTCATTGTGGGTCTCCATTTCACAGTTGCTCAAATTGTGCAGTGTTCAGTTTTGTGGGATGATTGGATGTGATAGTGGCCCAGCCTTGGACTGCATGGGAATCTGAGGGCAGGCATACTCATTGCCAAGGTTCAGACTGACTATGTCTGACCAGCACAAACAGGGATTGCTACATTGTGCACCAATCGCATCATAACACTTTCACATCTATGCCTGCCATAGGAGAACAAGCAATGGACTCTCTGCAACATTCTGTGTCATCCCACACTATTAGCCAAACACTAGCAGCAACAGGGCTAAGGAATTACCATCTCAGGCACAGGCTGCCATTAACATCACAACACAAATCACTGCATATGGAGTAGTGTCATGACCATGAAGCATGAACTGCTGATGAATAGCATTATATCATGTTCAGCAATGAATCATAGCTCTTCACTACCCTGGATGATCATTGGACCTAGGAGGAGATCCCATTCTTCCAATGTTTTGGAGAGACAAAGGAGATGTTTTGGGGTGGCATTATGTGGGGCCAACGTATGCCACTGGTGGTCATGGAAGGCACTGTAACAGCTGTATGATCCGTGAATGCCATCCTCTGACCAATAGTGCAACCATATCGGCAGCATATTTGCGAGGCATTCATCTTCATGGATGACAAGTCACACTCACATCATGCACATCTTGTGAATGACTTCCTTCAGGATAACGACATCACTTGACTAGAGTGGCCAGCATGTTCTCTGTCTGCTTGCCAGGGGGTCTCATCCGAGATGTGGAGGAGGCCCTGCCGGAGGTGATAGAGAGCACTGGGTGCACCCGACTGCAAATTGTTGTTCATGTCGGCACCAATGACTCCTGCCGTCTGGGTTCGGAGGTCATCCTCAGTTCGTACAGGCGGCTGGCGGAATTGGTGAAGGTGGAAAGCCTCACTCGCAGGGTGGAATCAGAGCTAACTATTTGTAGTATCGTTCCCAGAAACGATTGCGGTCCTCTGGTTTGGAGCCGAGTGGAAGGCTTAAACCAGAGACTCAGATGATTCTGCGGAGATCTGGGGTGCAAATTTCTCGACCTCCGCTATCGGGTGGAGAAATGTTGGGTCCCCCTGAATAGGTCAGGCATGCACTACATGCTGGAAGCAGCTACAAGGGTAGCGGAGTACATGTGGAGTGCACATGGGGGTTTTTTAGGTTAGAGAATTACCTCCCTTGGCCCGACAAGACACCTCCTGAGACACGGCAAGGTAGGAGTAGGAAAAATGCAACAGGGAATAACAATATTAATGTGCTAATAGTAAACTGCAGGAGCATCTATAGAAAGATCCCAGAACTGCTCTCATTAATAAACGGTCACAACGCCCACATAGCACTAGAAACAGAAAGTTGGCTGAAACCAGACGTAAACAGTAATGAAATCCTAAACTCAGATTGGAATGTATACCGTAGAGACAGGCTGAACAGTGAAAGGGGGGGGGGGGCATTTATAGCAATAAAAAGTGCAATAGTATTGAAGGAAATTGACGGAGATCCAAAATGTGAAATAACTTGGGTGAAGGTCACGGTTAAAGCAAGCTCAAACATGGTAATTGGATGTCTCTTAGGCCCCCTGGCTCAGCAGCTGTTGTGGCTGATCACCTGAAGGATAATTTGGAAAATATTTCGAGTAGATTTCCCCACCATGTTATAGTTCTGGGTGGAGATTTTAATTTTCTGGATATAGACTGGGAGACTCAAACATTCATAACGGGTGGCAGGGACAAAGAATCCAATGAATTTTTTTTATGTGCTTTATCTGAAGACTACCTTGAGCAGTTAAACAGAGAACCGACTCGTGGCGATAACATATTAGACCTTCTGGTGACAAACAGACCTGAACTATTTGCAACAGTTAACGCAGAACAGGGAATCAGCGATAATAAAGCAGTTACGGCATCGATGATTTCAGCCGTAAATAGAAATATTAAAAAAGGTAGGAAGATTTTTCTGTTTAGCAAAAGTGACAAATAAGCAGATTACAGAGTACCTGACAGCTCAACACAAAAGTTTTGTCTCAAGTACAGATAGTGTTGAGGATCAGTGGACAAGGTTCAAAACCATCGTACAATATGCGTTAGATGAGTATGTGCCAAGCAAGATCATAAGAGATGGAAAAGAGCCATCGTGGTACAACAACCGAGTTAGAAAACTGCTGCAGAAGCAAAGGGAACTTCACAGCAAACATAAACATAGCCAAAGCCTTGCAGACAAACAAAAATAACGCGAAGCAAAATGTAGTGTGAGGACGGCTATGCGAGAGGCGTTCAATGAATTCGAAAGTAAAGTTCTATGTACTGACATGGCAGAAAATCCTAAGAAATTTTGGTCTTATGTCAAAGCGGTAGGTGGATCAAAACAAAATGTCCAGACACTCTGTGACCAAAATGGTACTGAAACAGAGGATGGCAGACTAATGGCCGAAATACTAAATGTCTTTTTCCGAAGCTGTTTCACAGAGGAAGACTGCACTGTAGTTCCTTCTCTAGATTGTTGTACAGATGACAAAATGGTAGATATCGAAATAGATGACAGAGGGATAGAGAAACAATTAAAATCGCTCAAAAGAGGAAAGGCCGCTGGACCTGATGGGATACCAGTTAGATTTTATACAGAGTATGCGAAGGAACTTGCCCCCCTTCTTGCAGCGGTGTACCGTAGGTCTCTAGAAGAGCGTAGCATTCCAAAAGATTGGAGAAGGGCACAGGTCATCCCCATTTTCAAGAAGGGACGTCGAACAGATGTGCAGAACTGTAGACCTGTATCTCTAACGTTGATCAGTTGTAGAATTTTGGAACACGTATTATGTTCAAGTACAATGACTTTTCTGGAGACTAGAAATCTACTCTGTAGGAATCAGCATGGGTTTTGAAAAAGACAGTCGTGTGAAACCCAGCTCGCACTATTCGTCCAAGAGACTCAGAGGGCCATAGACATGGGTCCACAGGTAGATGCTGTGTTTCTTGACTTCCGCAAGGCATTCGATACAGTTCCCCACAGTCGTTTAATGAACAAAGTAAGAGCATATGGACTAGCAGACCAATTGTGTGATTGGATTGAAGAGTTCCTAGATAACAGAACACAGCATGTCATTCTCAATGGAGAGAAGTCTTCCGAAGTAAGAGTGATTTCAGGTGTGCCGCAGGGGAGTGTCATAGGACCGTTGCTATTCACAGTATACATAAATGACCTTGTGGATGACATAGGAAGTTCACTGAGGCTTTTTGCAGATGATGCTGTAGTGTATCGAGAGGTTGTAACAATGGAAAATTGTACTGAAATGCAGGAGGACCTGCAGCGAATTGACACATGGTGCAGGGAATGGCAATTGAATCTCAATGTAGACAAGTGTAATGTGCTGCAGATAGATAGAAAGATAGATCCCTTATCATTCAGCTGAAATAGCAGGTTAGCAACTGGAAGCAGTTAATTCCATAAATTATCTGGGAGTAAGCATTAGGAATGATTTAAAATGGAATGATCATATAAAGTTCATCATCGGTAAAGCAGGTGCCAGACTGAGATTCATTGGAAGAATCCTAAGGAAATGCAATCCGAAAACAAAGGAAGTAGGCTACAGTACGCTTGTTCGCCCACTGCTTGAATACTGCTCAGCAGCGTGGGATCCGTACCAGAAAGGTTTGATAGAAGAGATAAAGAAGATCCAATGGAGAGCAGCGTGCTTCGTTACAGGATCATTTAGTAATCGCGAAAGCATTACGGAGATGATAGATAAACTCCAGTGGAAGACTCTGCAGGAGAGATGCTCGGTAGCTTGGTACGGGCTTTTGTTAAAGTTTTGAGAACATACCTTCACTGAAGACTCAAGCAGTATATTGCTCCCTCCTACATATATTTCGCGAAGAGACCATGAGGATAAAATCAGAGAGATTAGAGCCCACACAGAAGCATACCGACAATCCTTCTTTCCATGAACAATACGAGACTGGAATAGAAGGGAGAACCAATAAAGGTATTCAGGGTACCCTCCGCCACACACCGTCAGGTGGCTTGCAGAGTATGGATGTAGATGTAGATGTAGATGTAGACATGAACCCTATCGAACATACCTGGGATAGATTGAAAAGGGCTGTTTATGGACAATGTGACTAACCAACAACCCTGAGGGATCTACACCAAATTTCCATTGAGGGGTGGGACAATCTGAACCAACAGTTGCAGGCATATGATGCCTTCTCTGGAAAACATCCCAAGAGGCCACTTCTAGCACATGCATCTAGACCTCATCAGCCCATTACCCACATCTGATGGTTTCAAATATTTCTTGTCAGTCATCGACCGTGTTACATGGTGGGTGGAGGCAATTACTGTTGCTGACATTATGGCAGATTCTATAACATAAGCATTTATATCTTCCTGGATAGCAAGATTTGGGTGCTCAACATCCATCACCACTGATCAGGGTAGGCAATTTGAATCACTGTTGTTTGACGTACTCTGCATACTCTGCGGAATGAATAAATTTCACATTACAGTGTACCACCCTCAGAACAATGGGCTCATCAAGCATTGGTACAGGACTCTGAAAGTGGCCCTCACATGCCATGGTGGTGAGTGGTTTGACGCCCTTTCCTGGGTCGTGTTGGGAATGTGCACAGCTTGTAATGCAGACATCCATGTGTTGCTTGAGGTCCTGTATGGCAAGACATTAGTCCTTCCAACTCAGTTCATCGACAGTGGTGCAACTGTCAACCTATATAACATCCCCACTCTTGTTGATTGTGTCCAGTCACACATAGCTGCTATCTATAAGCCTCCTCCATGATCACATATCTGTCTCCCACTTTTATTACATTCAACCCTGGACTCATGAGTGTCTACTATGTTAGAGGATGAAGCAGTCAAACTGCCAATACAGCCACCTTACTCTCGCACACATCAGGTATTGGCACTCATGGCCAATACTATGGACATCCTCAGCAACAGCTGGCATCAGACAGTTTCACTTCAGTGTGTTAAACCAGCTATAGAGGAATCCATACCACAACCTCTCAAGTCAAGTTCTCCACCTTCATGCAATGGCCCCTAACCCACACATACCATACCCTCTGCTTGTGCGCCAACCAGACCTTGAACGTGTTGAGCCTATGACCATCATTAGCGCACTGGTTGAGCATGGTAATCCCCCTCCCTTGCCTTCCTTAGACTATGTGTGTGATGCTCTGCTACCTCAAGTCCAACCACACATTGTGTGTGACTTTACAGCATTGCAAGCATTGTCACCTGCTGTGCCCCCAGTGTGTTCTACTGTTTCTCCTGCTCTACAGTATCCTCCCCCCCCCCCCCCAACCTTCTTCTGCAGCACCCTTTACAACTACCATTGACAAGATTTGCTTTTCTATTCACACTTCTGGGTGCCAACATGATCAACTTTCTTTAGAGTTACAAGTTGGATCACTCTTCATCCTCTATGTGAAGGACACTTTGCATGAGGCCACATCTACTTCAGAACATGTAACAGTTCTGTGTATAGCCCTGATTCCAGACAAGTTGGATGTGACTGGAATAACAGCAGCTCTTGGAACCAACAGGATGCCCAAGATTGTGATATTCTCTTAGAAAAATTCAAGTTTTATGGATTTGATGACTTTACACACAACTGGTTTAAACACAATTGACAAACAGAACTCAAAAGATTGGGATGAATAATTTAAACAATGTCAGAAAGGTAGAAAATTTAGTGAGTGGGAGAATATTATGAAGGTAGTCCCACACGGTTCAATTTTCAGTCTACTCCTATTCCGTAAATATGTGAATGACCTTCCACTTAACATTCAACAAGCACAATTGGTACTTTTTGTAGATGATACTAGTGTTATAATAAATCCCATTTGACAGAAAGCAACAGAAGAGTTGTTGTTGTTGTTGTTGTTGTGGTCTTCAGTCCTGAGACAGGTTTGATGCAGCTCTCCGTGCTGCCCTATCCTGTGCAAGTTTCTTCATCTCCCAGTACCTACTGCAACCTACATCCTTCTGAATCTGCTTAGTGTATTCATCTCTTGGTCTCCCTCCACGATTTTTACCCTCCACGCTGCCCTCCAATGCTAAATTTGTAATCCCTTGATGCCTTAGAACATGTCCTACCAACCGGTCCCTTCTTCTAGTCAAGTTGTGCCACAAACTCCTCTTCTCCCCAATTCTATTCAATACCTCCTCATTAGTTATGTGATCTACCCACCTAATCTTCAGAATTCTTCTGTAGCACCACATTTTGAAAGTTTCTATTCTCTTCCTGTCCAAACTATTTATCGTCCATGTTTCACTTCCATGCATGGCTACACTCCATACAAATACTTTCAGAAACGGCTTCCTGACACTTAAATCTATACTCGATGTTAACAAATTTCTCTTCTTCAGAAACGCTTTCCTTGCCATTGCCAGTCTACATTTTATATCTTCTCTACTTCGACCATCATCAGTTATTTTGCTACCCAAATAGCAAAACTCCTTTACTACTTTAAGTGTCTCATTTCCTAATCTAATTCCCTCTGCATCACCTGACTTAATTCTACTACATTCCATTATCCTCGCTTTGCTTTTGTTGATGTTCATCTTATATCCTCCTTTCAAGACACTGTCCATTCCATTCAACTGCTCTTCCAAGTCCTTTGCTGTCTCTGACAGAATTACAATGTCATCGGTGAACCTCAAAGTTTTTATTTATTCTCCATGGATTTTAATACCTACTCTGACTTTTTCTTTTGTTTCCTTTACTGCTTGCTCAAATACAGACTGAATAACATTGGGGAAAGGCTACAACCCTGCCTCACTCTCTTCCCAACCACTGTTTCCCTTTCATACCCCTTGACTCTTCTAACTGCCATCTGGTTTCTGTACAAATTGTAAATAGCCTTTCGCTCCCTGTATTTTAGCCCTGCCACCTTTAGAATGTGAAAGAGAGTATTCCAGTCACATTGTCAAAAGCTTTCTCTAAGTCTACAAATGCTATAAACATAGGTTTGCCTTTCCTTAATCTTTCTTCTAAGATAAGTCGTAGGGTCAGTATTGCCTCACGTGTTCCAATATTTCTACGGAATCCAAACTGATCTTCCCCGAGGTCGGCTTCTACCAGTTTTTCCATTTGTCTGTAAAGAATTCACGTTAGTATTTTGCAGCTGTGACTTACTAAACTGATAGTTCGGTAATTTTCACATCTGTCAACACCTGCTTTCTTTGGGATTCGAATTATTATATTCTGCTTGAAGTCTGAGGGTACTTCACGTGCCTCATATATCTCGCTCACCAGATGGTAGAGTTTTGTCAGGACTGGCTCTCCCAAGGCCGTCAGTAGTTCTAATGGAATGTTGTCTACTCCTGGGGCCTTGTTTTGGCTCAGGTCATTCAGTGCTCTGTCAAAATCTTCACGCAGTATCGTATCTCCCATTTCATCTTCATCTACATTCTCTTCCATTTCTATAATATTGTCCTCAAGTACATCGCCCTTGTATAGACCCTCTATATACTCCTTCCACCTTTCTGCTTTCCCTTCTTTGGTTAGGACTGGGTTTCCATCTGAGCTCTTGATATTCATACAAGTGGTTCTCTTTTCTCCAAAGGTCTCTTTAATTTTCCTGTAGGCAGTATCTATCTTACCCCTAGTGAGATAAGCCTCTACATCCTTACATTTGTCCTCTAGCCATCCCTGCTTAGCCATTTTGCACTTCCTGTCGATCTCATTTTTGAGACGTTTGTACTCCTTTTTGCCTGCTTCATTTACTGTGTTTTTATGTTTCCTCCTTTCATTAATTACATTCAATATTTCTTCTGTTACCCAAGGATTTCTACTAGCCCTCACCTTTTTACCTACTTTATCCTCTGCTGCCTTCAATACTTCATCCCTCAGAGCTACCCATTCTTCTTCTACTGTACTTCTTTCCCCCACTGCTGTCAATTGTTCCCTTATGCTCTCCCTGAAACTCTGTACAACCTCTGGTTTAGTCAGTTTATCCAGGTCCCATCTCCTTAAATTCCCACCTTTTTGCAGTTTCTTCAATTTTAATCTGCAGTTCATAACCAATAGATTGTGGTCAGAGTTCACATCTGCCCCTGGAAATGTCTTACAATTTAAAACCTGGTTCCTAAATCTCTGTCTTACCATTATATAATCTACCTGATACCTTTTAGTATCTCCAGCATTCTTCCATGTATACAACCTTCTTTTATGATTCTTGAACCAAGTGTTAGCTATGATTAAGTTATGCTCTGTGCAAAATTCTAACAGATGGCTTCCTCTTTCACTTCTTACCCCCGATCCATATTCACCTACTATGTTTCCTTCTCTCCCTTTTCCTACACTCGAATTCCAGTCACCCATGACTATTAAATTTTTGTCTCCCTTCACTATCTGAATAATTTCTTTTATCTCATCATACATTTTATCAATTTCTTCATCATCTGCAGAGCTAGTTGGCATATAAACTTGTACTACTGTAGTAGGCGTGGGCTTCATGTCCATCTTGG
This sequence comes from Schistocerca serialis cubense, assembly GCF_023864345.2. NCBI lineage: Eukaryota > Metazoa > Arthropoda > Insecta > Orthoptera > Acrididae > Schistocerca > Schistocerca serialis. Next base: position 73,007,977 of record NC_064640.1, read on the forward strand.
CCACAATAATGTGTTCACTATGCTGTTTGTAGTAGCTTACCCGCACTCCTATTTTTTTTATTCATTATTAAACCTACTCCTGCATTACCCCTATTTGATTTTGTATTTATATCCCTGTATTCACCTGACCAAAAGTCTTGTTCCTCCTGCCACTGAACTTCACTAATTCTCACTATATCTAACTTTAACCTATCCATTTACCTTTTTAAATTTTCTAACTACCTGCTCGATTAAGGGCTCTGACATTCCACGCTCCGATACATAGAACACCAGTTTTCTTTCTCCTGATAACAACATCCTCTTGAGTAGTCCCCGCCCGGAGATCCAAATGGGGGACTGTTTCACCTCCGGAATATTTTACCCAAGAGGACGCCATCATCATTTAACCATACAGTAAAGCTGCATGCCCTCAGGAAAAATTATGGCTGCAGTTTCCCATTGCTTTCAGCCGCTCGCAGTACCAGCACAGCAAGGCTGTTTTGGTTATTGTTACAAGGCCAAATCAGTCAATCATCCAGAATGTTGCCCCTGCAACTACTGAAAAGGCTGCTGCCCCTCTTCAGGAACCACACGTTTGTTTGGCCTCTCAACAGATACCCCTCTGTTGTGGTTGCACCTATAGTACAGCCATTTGTATCGCTGAGGCACGCAAGCCTCCCCACCAGCGGCAAGGTCCATGGTTCATGGGGGGAGGACAGAAGAGTTATTACACGACATTTCCCAAAGAATTATTAAGTAGTTCTCTAAAAATGGACTCTCCCTAAATTTTGAAGAAACACACTCTACATTCATTTCTGTGCAACAAATGGAGTCATACCAATAATTGATGTAGCACAGGAGGAGGAATCAATAAGTTTGATAGAATGCTCCAAATTTTTGGGATAAAGGATATTAATGAGCTTCAAACAATTAAGTTCAGCTACTTTTGCTCTTTGTACTACTATTGATCTTGGAAACAAACATACCAACCTTCTGACATATTTTGCATATTTCCACTCAATAATGTATGGAATCATTTTCTGGGGTAACTCATAACTTAGAAGAAAAGTACAGATTGTACAAAAGTGAGCAGTACGAATAATATGTGGTGTCTTGGAGACACTTGTCCAAGGAGCTAGACATTTTAACCACTCCACCACAATATATATTTTTGCTAATGAAATTCGTCATAAATAATCCATGACAATTTGAGATAAACAGTGATGCACATACATATAAAGGCTATAACACTAGAGGGAAAAATGACCTGACCTTTATGAATCATTGTTAAGGCTTTTAGTGGTTCAGAGAGGAGTTCAATATACAGCAATAAAAATTTTTGGTCATTTGCCCAATAACATAAAATGTCTGACAGGTAGCAAAGCAAGTTTTAAATCTAATTTAAAATCATTTCTCCTAGACAGCTTCTATTCCATTTATGAATTTCTTCTTAATAATTGGTAGCCAATAATTGGTAGCCAGTAAAAAAAAAAAAAAAAAAAAAAGAGGTCGACTTCGGTCGACTTCGTTTTTAAGTGCAGTTGCATGAGTAGCAATAAAAAGATAATTTATTCATTAATGTTAACACTAATTATGCATACATATCCTGTAAAATGACCTGTTCCACACCATTTTAATAAAAAAAATTGTTCAAATGATCTATGGTACATATAACTAACTAACAAGTATGTGTGCAGATTTTATGAGCAGAAGATGTGAAGAAATAGACAAAGTATAAGAGGATATTGAATATGTCATTCAGTATGTAAAGGGAGAGAAAACTCAAGTAATCGTGGGTGAGTGGAACCCTGTAGTAGGTGAAGGTACAGACATCAGAGTTACAGGGGAATATAGGGTCAATAATAGGAATGACAAAGTAGAAAGACTGAGTCTGCAGTAAATTTCAGTTAGTAATAGGGAATCCCTAAAAAGGACAAACATGGAAGTTGGATGGTGTAAAGGGACACCCTCCTCCAGCATTACTTTTCCTCAGCAGAAGCAGTCAATACCAAAAATATTTTCGAATTTTGGACAGGTTAATATCATCTCAGCTGCTTTTTCAAAAAAAATTGATATTATTTTGTACATGTGCTGTTATATTTCAAGCTAAAATCCATAAAAAGAGATTGATTTGTTTTCTTTGTTACATTCAATATGTACCAGCTCTGAATATACAGTTAAAATTATTTTTTTAGAAACATTTGAAATTACAAAATATTTGGCACACTTAAAATTTCTATTATTAATTATGCAATCTGGTGCTATTTATTATGTTTATTTCTGGATTCATTTATAAGATAATAATGTAAATTAATAGGAATTCATTTGTTAAGAAAATTTGCAAACCCTTTAGAATATTGTTCTTACACAGAGTGAAGTAGTAGTGGGCACGCTTCTGATGTGACTGGATGTGTTTTTATATTTTGGAAGAACAATGTAATTTTGGCTTTGTCAATGTGAAAATTCAAAAGACAGTGTGATACAGAAAAACGTGAGAGAATAAATTATTGTGGAAAAAAATGGACAGGCTTACTTCAAAATTATTTAAATAAGTTGGAACCATGAGAACCTAAAATATGAAAATTTCAGCTTCAAGAATCAGCCTCTAGATGTGTAGAACTGGAACCAACTATGAGAAAAGAAGAGAAGTAAAAAGTTTATTGTAAATCTTACTCCTCTCATATTTTTTTAAAAAAGAGACCTTAACATCAGCAATAGTAGTGACAATAACAAATTGTGGGAGGGGGAGATTATAATGGACAAATATAGGTATAAGGAAGGTAACTATAGAGCAACCTTGGGTAACAGAGAAAATAGATCAGCTGATTGATAAAAGAGAGAAATACAAAAATATCCAAGAAAAGACAGGAATAAAGCAATATGATTCACTTAAGAATGATAAAAATAGGAAATGCAGCAATACCAAGAAAAATGGCTGCAGGAAAAATGTGAAGAAACTGAAAAAGAAATGATCATCAGAAGGTTGGATACAGCATAAAGGAAAGTTTTTTATAGCCATCAAACATGATTAATTTATTAAATGCCATTATCATGGCTGTCCAAATTCATTTGTGTAAATGGATGCTTAAGACAGTACAGAACCAAGGACACAGAAATGGATGCGTGAGTGTAGACACCACCAGAAAAAAGTAAGTCGTTGCTCACTGATATGGTTCTGGATAGAAGACAATATACATGTCACATTGGCACAGCCAGCAGCTGAAACATGGAAGTGATAGCAAGCTACCCAGGATTGAGCACCTGTTTAACTGTAGCTTGGAGCTTTCCAGGACTTGGGAAAAACACTAAGAGAAAGTAGCAAATAAGTGACAAGATGCTCAGGTGTGGAAGTAGTAGGTAATCAAGGAATGTAAGTAGTTTATATACTGTAGCAGATGAGGGGCTCACAGTTAGCTGTGAGGAGTTATCACAGCACAGTGGAAGATGAGGGACATTCCAAAATGCTGGAAGAGCTGCAGCACCAACTTGATTTTGTGGAACTAAGAGCCATGTAGATATAAGCATTCCACTATAAGTCTGTAACCCATCACAGTGAGCAATAGACTCAGATAGTAAAGTCTAGGAGTGCTGGGTGGCTTTGTCTGCATGTCAGATAGGGGTTAGTAAAACAAGGGCAATGTTTATTTGTCTCTGTTAGTGACTGCAAATAGGATTTCTGTAAAGAAATCAGAAAGAGTTGTAAAATAGCTTTTATCTCTGGTGGCTAGAAGACACGATTATTGAATTATGTGGAACAGTTTATGGACTATATGAAGAGAGAAGCCACTGTAGATGCCTGTCCCAGTAGTGGAGTAAATTGATAAATGGTTCAAACATAATTTGTTTAAATATTTCCTAGTATTATAAATAACCCTCTCCTTTCTCATCTCCTTTGCTAAGTAACCGAGGAAAGATTTTACTCCCTGTCCCTTCCTATGACGTTTGGGAGCAGTGAATCCATGAGTAATTGTTGCCCAAGTTTTTTTCAGCAGCTAACAGTGACACAACAAGTCAAAACATTCTTTAGCTATATTAAAAGCAAGAGTACAGGAGGAATTCCACTTTTAAATGCAGAGGATAGGTTGTGTAGGTGGAAAGAGTAGACTGAAGGCCTCTGTGAGGGGGAGGAACAGTCTGATAATGCAGGAGTCGATGTGGAAGATATATGGGATCTAATACTTGAGTAAGAGTTCTACAGAGCTTTGGAAGACTAGAGATCATGTGATGTGGAAGGCATAGCTAACACTCCTTCAGAATTTATAAAATCATTGGGGGAAGTGGCAATCAAATTATAGTAACCAAAACCAACTGCGGGAACACCTTGGGCTGCGGATCGGAGCTGCTAGGCGAGGAAGCCACCAGCGGTGGAGCACGCACCACCGGGTAAACACAGGACGAGTCGGACGACAGACTAACAACAACTGACAACAACTGACCACGATCGACTATGAGCGACACAACAAGGAAGAGATAAACAATGGAGGCTTGTGGAAACCACAACACCAAACGTAAATCCACTCGGAACCAGAGCCAGGAAAATGTCAACAAAGAGCAATAACCAGAACGCAGTACCGCCGCGATAGAAACGAAATCCAGAGCAAGTACCAGACTGATTGGACTAGGGCAGAGCAGGTCCCTATATACAAAACCGGAGGGAGTGGCTATTGGCCACTGTCTGGACGTGGCGTAGCGGTGGCGCCCTCGCTGCACGAGAACCGCTGTGCGGAATAGCCGCCACGGAGGCAGAGCCCTCTATGGGCTGACCACGTCCATTTGTTCTGGCGCATGTTCGACTTCCGTGGCCGAAGGTACTAGACAAATGACTATTCAAATTGGCATAATGACATGGAAGAACAAAAAGAAAATTGAGGATCTGTTATATGCCAATCTGTTTGGTTTTTGAAAAAGTAAAGGCAGCAGAGAGGTTGTTCAGATGTACTTGATCATGGAAGCAAGGCTTAAGAAAACTCAAGACACGCGCCAGGCAAGGAAAAATGTTTATTGATTTAAAGTGGTTCACGACATTCTAAATTCTCAGGAATATAGGTGTAAGCTATAGGGAAAGATAGATAACATATAATATGTACAAGAACCAAGAGGGAAAAAATAAAAATGACAGGCCAAGAATGACATGCTCTGATTACAAAGCAGTGTGTTTGCTAGTTTAGAAGCCAGATCTGGTAATATTCTGCCACACTTGGATGGTTGCTTGTTTAGGGGTATCTCTCTCTCTCTTTCATTTGCACTCTTGACATATTACATGCAGTGTTGATGTTTCTGGATCATGTACAGTTTCAACTGGTTTAGTCCTTTGGATGTTAGAACACTTGGTTTTGACAACTTAGTACAGCCCAGAAAGAGTGTGGTGTACCCACAGTTAGTGTGTTTTATTCTTGTAAAACCGTACAATGAGAACAAGTTGTAAAACCAGCAGCAAGTCTGACACATGCATGCATCAGTCATGTTAAATCATAATGGAAGACCAGTTTATGGAATTATGGCATCAGCAGCTGCAAATATAACAGCAGGGGCAACAACATACTGAGTTTCTGCAGGTGTTGGCATCTCAAAAGCAACTGTGGCAACAGGTGCTGCCAAACCCAGAACATCCTACAGCTTTTGGACCTTTTGACATAGGTACAGAGAGATGGGACAACTAGCTGAAAATTTCCAGATCTACTGCAAGTAAGAAAAGTTTGTGATCCTATACATATGAGTTCACTCCTACTGTCTTCTAGTTCTTTTCCTTACAATTTTTGTCTGCACGTGGACCCCAAGTTGTTGAAATTTTATGAGTTGTGTATGGCACTGACTGCACGTTTTGAGCATTAATTACATGTTGTGGCAGTGAGCCTTAAGTTAAATTAATGACAAAAGTCAGTTAATGAGTCATACATGGAATGGATAGCAAAGTTACAGAGTCTGTCAAAGATTTTAAATCTGATTGTAATCAATGTGCTATATTATATGCAGACTTGAGGAAAAGCTAGAGGATTGGAGGAAGGCACTAGAAGAAAGAGGGATGAAAATTAGAAGGACAAAGTCAGAATATTTAGCATTGAAGGATATGCAGATGAAGTCTTGCAAGATCCAGGATGGTGAGCTGAAATCTGTCTGCAAATTTAAATACCTGGGGTCATACATACAGAGGGATGGAGGACAGGAAAGTGAGATACAACAGCAAATAAATGGCGGTTGGAACCACTGGAGGAAAATGAGTGGAGTGTTGTGTGACAAGAAGGTGAGCATTGGGTTGAAAGGGAAAATGTACAAGTTGGTGGCAAGGCCTGCTATGATATATGGGGCAGAGACATGGCCAATCACAGTAGCCCAGGAAAGCAAGATGGAAGTGGCGGAAATGAGGATGCTGAGGTGGATGTGTCGGGTAACAAGGAAGGACAGAATTAGAAATGAATTTGTTAGAGGAGCTGTGAAAGTGGGACCCATGGGGGAAAACGATACAAGAGAGCAGACTAAGGTGGTACGGACACTTACAGAGAAAAGGGGAAGAGTATATCAGAAACAGAGTTGAAGATAAAAAGATTGAAGGAGCGAGAAGGAGAGGAAGACTGAAGATGAGGTGGAAGGATAAGATATCCGGGGACCTAAGGGAGAAAGGATGGAAGAAGGAAGAGGCAATGGATAGAGAACTATGGAGGAGAAGGATCCAGAAGTTCAACACTGACCCTATGTGATGTGGGACAATGTGACGATAAAGAAGAAGAAGAAGAAGACCATTATCTGTGATTTAATTATTTGATTAGCCCCAGATAACTTGTTTAAGTTGAAGAAGAGTAACCTGACCTATCTCTAGCTGATGTGGTACAATTAGCATGATCTGTATACAGTGGGCCAGAAAGCTTTTGTTGATGAGTGCCACATAGTGGAAGTGGATTGTAGTTCTTCTTGTGCTGTGTTGTCAGATGCCACAGCAGGGTCTTGTTAATTGGGGGCAGATGTGCCCAAGTCAGAAAGCAGGCTCACCACCACCATATTAATAAGGTGGATACTAGGAATAAGCTTTCCTTGCTTTTGGACTGGCCTGCACACAAAAGGTCAGTGGTCACTGAAATTTGTGGTCCAGTACAGGAGACAGTAGCAAAGCTTTCCTTGCCTTTGGACTGGCCTGCACACAAAAGGTCAGTGGTCACTGAAATTTGTGGTCCAGTACAGGAGACAGTAGCAGCCATCTCTCCTCATCATTGGGAAGACCCTTAGATTATAAGGCTTGCTCCAGTTGCCATGATCATCATAGGTGGCAGAAATGTCCCCATTTAAATAAAGTTTGTTTCAAGTCCAACCAAAGGAGCCACATTGCTGCTGTCTGTGGAACACATCATACTGTTTGCAATATTGAACATTTATCTATTAATGCACTTTCCATGCTGAGTTCACATATCTGGCAAATGGCTCATAAGCTTGTACTGCAATTTCTTATATTGAGGCACTCAACTGAATTTCAGCTCAATACTGGGGCTGCAGGCTCATTGATCAGTTTGGCTACAAATTGTGAGCTGGTTAGTGTTGCATCAGCGCCAAGAATTTTTCAGCATTTTGTAGAGAAGACAGTTCACCATATCCTGAAGTGTGCAACTTACCTGGATGATTTAACTGTCATAATGCCACCAGGGAAGAACATTTGCAAAGTTTACAGATAGTTTTTCAGGTGCCAAAGGACAGTGGTTTGCATTTTGTGATGGAAAAGTGTACTTTTGCACCCAGTGTCAAGTATTTAGCACATGTCTTAAGTAAGGAGGGCATGTAACCACTTGATGGCCATGTTTCAGCAATTCCTCTCATTCTTCTGAACTTGAAGGAGCTGTAGTCATTTCATGGCAAGGTGAACTATTATAACAAATTCATAACAAATCGATTGGAGCTCTCACAGAAATCTAGACAAGTCAGAACAACCAATTGCTTTCACATCCAATACCCTCTCCCCCCCCCCCCCCCCCCAAAAAAAAGGATTGCTCTCAGATAGAGAAGGAGGCACCAGCCATTGTCTATGGTGTTAAAAAGTTTCACACTCTCCGATATGGCTTTAAATTTCACTTGATCACAGATCATAAACAGTTGATATCATTGTTTAGTCACAAGACCAGGCTCCTTGACAAGATGGCTCAGAGGCTACAGTTGTTGGACATTATTTCCCAGCAATCATTTTTGACCAATCGCACAGAATCCTAATGCTGGTGAATTGTCCATGTTGCCCATGGGTCCAAATATGAAGTTTGATAGGAAAAAACAGTTTTTTTGTGATTGAAGTAGCTTTAGAAAAAATGTTGCAAGAATTTACCATCACTGTCAAAGAAATAGCAGTAACCACATGTTGTGCAATGTTGTTGCAGTGGTTCAAACAGAATAACCCATATATCTTCCTCAGGATGCCCATCCTGACTTTTGACCTTATTTCAGTATGAAAGAGCAGCTCAATGTACATTAGGGTATGCTGTAGCTTACAATGGAGGATAACCAATGCTGTGTTGTGTTCCATCTTCTCTCTTTCACACATCCTCCAGCTGCTGCTCCTAACTGTGGGATGTCTCAAATGAAAGAGTTAGCTCAATGGCATGTATTTTGGCCTGCAAGTAGCACCAATATCAAATGTGCAGTATGACAATGCCAAGCTTATTCGCAGAACCAAGTGGCTCCTCCACAGCAATATTTGCCAGGACATCAACCAGCTCAGCTGTGGGATAGAGCCAGCCCCTCTCTTGGGAAAATGTGGTTGACGCTGGTGGATACCCTGACCCACTTCCCTTATATAGCACAAATGTCCACAACAATAGGGAAATCCACAATTAGGGTGCTGACAACCATATTTGCAATAAAGGGAGCACCAGCCATGCTGGTTTCTATTAATGGCCCCAGTTTATGGTTTAAGAGTTTCAGGCATTCTGTCATCATAATGGTACCACCACTCCTTTCCATCCATCATCCAACTCAGAGACAGGGTAAATGGTCAGGACACGTAAGGCTCAAATGAGGAAGGTGTTGCAAAGTCTGTTCACACTTCTTAGCCATGTACTGCACCATTAGGTGTAGTTCAGTGGAACGTCTGCATGGAAATGGGCGCTGTATGTTGTTGGATCCCTTGCACCCTATCCTCCAATCCCAGAAGTCACATTTCATGCCCCATTTCCAGAAGGGTATGTTGGTTTGGTCCTACACATTTGCACAGTGACTGGTTGGACAGAAGAGCTGACAGTCCAACACAACAGTTGGCAACTCTTTGAGATAATGGTCACAGACAATAGGTGTACAAGACTCAGGAATGTATTACAATCATGATATGAGCATTGCTAGCCACCACCTAAGCAGCCAAGCTTTATGAACAATGGCACTATTCCCTTCAGTGGATAAGCCAATGGGACTCACTACCCCTGGGTCACGGGAGAGTTCTTCTTCCACAGTGTGGGGAGAGCAACCCATTGGAGGTTGAGCTGCTCCCTCTGATACCATCTCAGTGACCCACTGAACTCAATGAAGAAAAGTTGTTACACTTTATGCTGTCTTTAGCCCCGGCAGCCACACTTGCAGATACTACCATCCCAACTGGACTTCTGACGTCTCTCTCTCCCCTTCCTAAACATTTAAGACATAGACCTGCCCACTGTTGGCCTTATGTGGTCATTGAAGTGGGGAGAGATTTGGTATCTATGCCTACTGATACTGCCATGGCAATGAAGAATGTGGAACCAATGCTGCTGGTAGCCAGCAGACAGGTCACCACTGGCAACCATTGGCAGGGTGCGCCCACTCTGTGACCGAGGTGGGAAGGTAAGGCAGCCAAAGACTCAATTCACTTACGTGTTCAGCATTTTGGAAGCCAGACCTGCTAATATTATACCACACATAGATGATTGCTAGTTTAGGGGTATCTCTCTCTCTCTCTCTCTCTCTCTCTCTCTCTCTCTCTCTCTCTCTCTCTATCAATCTCAGTTTACTCTCATTACATGTGCTGTTGATGTTTCTGGCTTGTGTACGCTTTCAATTGTATTAGTTCTTCAGATGTGAGAACACTTGCTGTTGACAATTTGGTATAGTGTGTGGTGTATTCCCTCAATTTGCGAGTTTTATTCATTTAATCCCATGCACCAGGAATGAGTTGTAAAAGTGAACACACAAACATACTTGCAAACAGTATTTGATCAGCATATTATGCCTTTAGAATTCTGTTGTCAGTGTGCAATAGTAGTTAACACACTATTCATATCTACACTCAGTTCCTAGCTGTGGATTTCTTTTAGGGGAAACAAATAACAAAGTATGAAAACAGTTTTTCAGTTACAGAAAATGGCCAAAAGAATACTGACCAAAAATAGTAGTTAGGGTAATTGTAAAGTGTTCATAACACTGAGGATTTTAACTGTGCCATATGAGTACATATACCAGTCAGTTACACTCATCAAAAATAAAATTGATAATCACTGCACAAAGAGCTCTGTCCATGGCCATGGAACAAGATGTAGACTGAACTTACATTTACCAAGAAAGAATAAACATAAAACTCAAAAAAGCTTTTTCTTCCAAGGAATAACACTGTGCAATAAATTGCTCAAGGAGACTGAAGAGATTACTAAAATGATCTTATTTAGAAAGGTAGTTAAAATGTGCCTGTTAAGCAATACATGTTATGCAGTGAACAAATACTTAGACAACACAGATAGGGATGGGGTCAAAAATGCAACACAATTAAATGATAACAACTGCAACAACAACAACAACAACAATAATAATAATAATAAAGTCCATCATTTCACATAACACTTTCACACTTTTTCTTTTCTTTTCCTTTCTTGTTCTTTTCTGGAATACCTTACTCTCAGAGCTACGCAATGTATAATACAAGAGTGGTTTGAAAAGTTCTCAGAATGGAACAGAAAAAATAGTACTTACATCACTGAAACTTTTTTATTTTTCAATGTAGTCTCCTTGTAGATTAATGCAATTAGTCCAGTGATGTTCCAGTACCTTGATAACATCTTGAAAATGAGTTTCCTCCAGGCCTGCAAAATAGTTGTCAACTCCGGCTATCAAGTCTTTGTTTGAAGTGAATCTTCATCCACCAAGAAAAACTTTCAGTTTTAGGAAGAGATGTAAGTCTGACAAAGCCATATAAGGTGAATAAGGTGGGTGTGGCAACAATTCATACCTCAGTTTGTGTAATTTTGCCATGGCAATGGCACATGTGTGCGGGCGTGCATCAAGAGTCATGGCACCTATCTTGCAGACAATCTTTTCATTTCTAATTCTTCAGTTAAAATGTGATATATCATTTCAGGTGACATCTGGAAAGCACGAGCAATTTCATGCACTTTCAATCAGTGATCCTCCATGACCATTTTGTGCACTTTTGCAATGATTTCTGGAGTAATGACACATCTTGGCCGACCACTGTGCAGATCATTATCTAAGCTCTTCAGACCAAATTTAAATTCATATGTCCACTTGGCAGCAGTTGAATATGAAGGAGCAGATTTCTGCCAGTGTATTCTGGAAATCAGCATGAATGTCACTTGCTTTCATACCACTCTTTACAAAGTACTTAATCACTGCTCGAGTCTTGATTTTTTCCATCTTTGCAAATCACTACGTGGAAGCAACAACAGAGCCACGTCACTGCCACAGCTCTCTTTCAAGAGCACTGACAGGGCACATGTTTACAGGCAATGGTCCAATGAATATCACATGAACAATCCCTTGCACTAGTGCTGATTCTGAGAACTTTCCAAACCACCCTTGTAGTAACTTTTCATCCTCTTTGTTGATTTGAACTTCTCATTCTAATAGAGAGATGCTGATCAGTTTTTTAGGCTAACAAATGGGAAGTTGGGGTATGCAAAGTGGAAACCAAAGATTGTCAGTATGGCCATATGGCCCTGATATGATATACAGGGTGAGCTTTAATAAGACTGACAAACTACAGGGATGAATTCCTCATTGGAAATCAAAGAAAAACGATCCTATCATGGTAGATGGCACTGACAAATGAAAGTTTCTCTGACCATGTGCTGTGTCTATAGCCCACAGATGATGATAATGCAGACTGATAATGCCAGTTCTGGTAAATGTTGCTTCATCAGCAACAAAAATCCCATAATTGTGATGGTCTGGAACAAAACTATTGACAAAATCCAGATACACATAACCCTACTTTGGCTTATGTCACGTTAGCAGGCCACTTGCCTGGAGCTTGTACTAAGGTCCATCTCAATATCCTGTAGAACCCAGTCCGCAAATCCAGTGTACACACAGTCCACTGCCTCCCTGCATGTTCGTCTGTCTAAAAGGACCCATGATCACACAAATGCCCAAAAAGGACTTGAAGTGTTGTGTGATGTGGTTGGTGGCTGTGAGGGTACTTGTTTTAGTATAGCTGTGCTGCTTACCTACCATTTCCATCTGCTTGGTCATACACAAACACAGACATGAATGCCAGACCATTCTGCTGCTTACAGTATGCTGCATCAATCACACTGCCTGCAACACACAAGGTACACACAACATGTGATCAGAGAAACTTTCATTCATCAGTGCCATCTACCATGACAACGATGCATTTCTGCACATATGTTCATAGGACTTGTTTTCCTCCTCGATTTCCAGTCAGGAATTCATCCCTGCAGTTTGTTGGTTTTATCAATGTTCACCCTGTATATACCCATCCTTGTAAAACTAGACCTATAAGTATGTAAATGCCTGTATGTATGAATTATGTTATTTTTGTTGTTCTTAAATTGTAATACCATGACATTTGTAGTACCCCTGTAAACGTAATTCACAGATGAATACTACTACTACTATTACCATTACTACTACTACATCATTCTGCAAGGAAGAAGTTTGAAGAGGAACATGATGCAGTTTAACAACCTAAGAGATTTTACCTTCCAATGATCCTTATATCAGAGGAACAAAGCTTCATAGTTCTCTACCAAATGAACTAAAAATATTGACTAGCAAAACTTCTAAAGAGCAGCTTAAGCAATGGATTATCCTCCAGTGCCTCTATTTTAAGATCAGAAATTGAAGCAAGAATTTGTCATATATGTAGTGGTGAGTTGCATTGAAACAAAATTACTAATCATACAGGATGATCCAGAAGTTATGCATCCCTAAATAAAAAAAAAATTAAAAAAAATAGTATGGTGAGAAACTGAGTTTCTTACTGTCAGGGATGTTTGTGTTGACAATGTATGACCTTGTAGGAGACACAAAGCACTTTATGTTCAATCAGTTTCTCATCCTTTTGATTTCAACATTGAGTTAGCTATGTGTTAACAAACACGCATTTTTTGCAGGCTGAATGTGTGTTCATTCTTGAAAGCTACTTCAAATTGCAATCTTTCTTGAAATGTTCAACTGGTTCAAATGGAACTTAACATCTGAGGTCATCAGTCCCCTAGACTAAGAACTACTTAAACCTAACTAACCTGAGGGCATCACACACATCCATGCCCAAGGCAGGATTCAAACCTGCGACCATAGCAGCAGCGCGGTTCCATACTGAAGCGCCTAGAACCGGTTGGCCACAGCAGCCAGCTCTTTCTTGAAATGTCAGGGAGACTTTAGGGTAGCTTCCTCTGAAACAATACTTCCTAACAAATTGACAATTTCATGCACAGTCACTTGTTTCAGAAAAACTCATTGTGTGAATGAATGTGAACATTCCACCAAGCCTCATCAGAAAATATTCACACATCCTTGCTATGTTCACCAAGAAAGTTGATGCAAAGACTGTGTCATCAAAATGGAATGTCTTATGGGAGTGATAACAGGTCATACCCAAGCTCAAACTCATCCATATCATATTCACGTCGTGCATGAGCTTCAAGAAGCTTATAGATGAGAAAGACTACGTTACTGTCAATGGATTTTGCATTTTATCTGCAATGGTGTTCGGGTGCTGGATTATGTTTTATCCTATGACGAAGCATGATTTCATCAAAGTGGCTACTTAAACAACCAGAACAACAGATATTGGAGTTCAGATAACCCTCACATTTTTCATGAGACCCCATTACATTCACAGAAGGTTGGTTTTGGGTGTGAAATTTCAAGCAAAAGAATTGTAGGCCCCAGTTTTTTTTACCTTGGGAACTGTAACAGCTGAATGTTAGCCAGATATTATCATGAAATTTCTAACATAGTTAGAGGCTGATGAGTGACAATGCTGGTTGCAACGAAGTGATATAACTGCTCACAGTACAAATAGCATCATGATAATATTGTGTGAGTTCTTTAGGGGTCATATCATTTCACGTGACCTGAGGCCACCTAGATTCCCACATTTATCTCCCTTCATTTTTTTTCTTTGGGGACATCTGAAGAATAATGTCTATAACAACAGCCCTTACACAATAGACCAACTGAAGCATCAAAATCAAAGATTAAAAACCAGCATAAGTATAGTAAACGTCTAAAAAGTAGCAGCTAACACAAATAAATATATTGATGTGTGTGTTGTAGTGTATAGAGTACATTTCCAGCATATATTATGAGAAAACCTGTATTGTAAGAAGTATACAGTGTAAGTGCATTTATTACTTGCTTACTTTGTAATGGGATTCTTTCCTTTCCTTATATATCCCATGTTTGGCCAGCTAAGTTCTATGTCTTCCCCAGACATCCTCAATCACATATGCTGCATAAATCCCCATGTGGAGCTACTTCCCTTCTATGCATGCAAAGTATCCAATATCCACGCAGCAAACTCCAACTTATGTGTTAAAAGCAAAAAATTGGGATTTTCCCTTTGTACCCTTCAGCAGCCTCATAAAAATATGTATATGTACATGCCTTGCATGTTACCTCATCTATTTGTAGTTTCTTAGCACTCGGTGTCACACTCAGGTATTTGTTTGCTTTGCCATAATTTTATCTGACAAATGTCACTGTCATAAGTAAATAACATTAATGTTTCTCTCATTATCACCACTACTTATGATGTGAACTCTAACAACCTCAGGTTCTGTTTTCTATGGTGTAGATGTATCAACACACATGGCTTGCTATTCCTCCATTAAGTCCCAGACTTTGTAATTTTGTTAACGGCAACATGTGATTTTTCCCTGTCACAAGTTTTTGAGAGATCAGTGGCTATATAGGGTGCCCCAGAAGGAATGGTCAATATTCAGTGGATATGAGAGGAATGATCATTCAAAGCAAAAAAGTCTAGTAAATATGGACTCTAAAACATGTGCCTTAAGAGCTATGAGAACTTGTTTATCTTTGCTACTATGAAACAAATCTCTTCTTCTGCAATCTCTTTGCCTTCTGTATTTTGAGAGGAGGTAGTACTGGCCAAAGTAAGAAAAAATGTCCAATAAACATTGGCTCTTAAGTGCTAACCTTAAGAGCTATGATCACTTTTCATCCTTCATTACTATAAAATGTATCTCTTCTACTGAACAAGTGCTCATATGCCATAAGATATTCATTTTAGAGTGCATTTTTATTAAACTACTTTTTATTGTTTTTGTTCACACTAACCTCCATCCAAAACATGGAAAGTAAAGAGCTTGCAGTGGAAGAGGGACGTTTTGCTTTAAATCATCATTCCTATCATGTCCCTACGTATCAGCCATCCCTCCTGGAAGAACCTGTACATTCGAGCAAGGGGACCTATTCTGTCAATTGTTCTGATATATCTTGCTGTAAACCAGCTAGTCATTTTTCATATGAATACACTAAATCCATTCTGCTCTTACACCATCACCCTACTTCTGCAAACACACTCTTATGGTCCCTTCAAATAGTTTACTTATTATACAGGTACTACTGATCAGTCTGTAGTTTCTGCTATCCTCTCTCATTTTCTTTTCATTGTATACAAATACTATGACAGTTCTGGGGGAACACAATTATTTCTATAGAAACGGATGCTAGGCAAGGCATTTGATCTTTAGAATCTCTCTGATTACCATGCCCATACTGCCTTTATGGCAATGTACGTTCCCATGTTACTATATGTGAACTCCGTATCCATTTTTCTCCCTTATCTCTTCACTTCTTCCATATGCACTTCCCTAACTATATGCTCTATTCTACTGTATTACTAGTCAAATAATTTTGCTTTTTCTGCATCACTTCATATTATTTTGCTCTCTGCATAAATTGTTATTGTTGTCCTCTGTTATCTTTTCTGAGTTCTTATATACAGGGTGTCTCATTTATCTTGACCACCATAAATAACTGTTTGTCCAGATACAAATTACAAAATGTTTCAAGCAAATGTTCTTTAGCCATCAGGGAGACATCACTCAGCATGACTGCCTTCACTGTAGCTTTGTTTTTACAAATATATGACAGTGGTACGACTTTTTTAAATGGCACCTTGCATTTTTTATTCAGTAATTCATTTCCTTTCCTAAAGACCTATTGAAAAATGTATCACAGTGTACCATTCACTGAAACACAACATTATTAATTACATAAATCAACACTGACTTTGAGCCTGGGATCACAAACTCATCCACTTGCTGGAGTTGTCATAAAACAAATGAAAACCAAGTAAAAACATAACATAGTGGTGATCCTGGACACCGATACACTAGTGAACTCATTGACTGAAAGAATTATTTACTGCTTCCAGTGTTGCCCACTGAAGATAATTACAAGCAAGCACAATATGTTCCTGCATGTCCTCCGGGGTTCTTGAAATATTATGATAGACAACGCCTATAATGCATCCCCAAAGAAAAAAGGTCCTGAGGATTTAAATCAGGAGACTTAGCAGGCCAGGTAACTGTTCCTCCTCGACCAATCCGTCTGGCAGGACACCTTCGGTTCACAACACAATGTGCACGAAGGAATTATGTACTGGACATCCATCTTGTTGATACCACATAAGCATTCTGGTTCTTAGCAGCACTTCATCCAGAAGAGGAGGAAGAATTGGTCTGAGGAAGTTGGCATATGCTGTGTTGTTTAGACTACTATTGATGAAACAAGGGTCAATAATTGTAGTACCAAGCATCCCACACCAGACGTTAACTCTCCATTGACGCTGACGTTCTACTTGTCTGAACCATCATGGGTTGTCGCTGGACCAATAATGCATGTTCCTTGTACACGATTCTGGAAATCATTCCCATGCCATTCTTGATGTAGGTGGACATGGTAAGGATGGAACTGGTGATGTGTAAGAATATGATGTACGCTGGTTTTAGGAATGCCACTTTCATGTTCAAACTGTCATGTGCTCACATGTGGATTCATAGCAACAGAAGCAAGAACAGTAACTTCGGTAGCTTCGTTTGTGCAAGTGCTACAATGATTGCATTGCTGTGGGTTGAAACTTTCTGTTTCCTGAAGTGTTGCAACAAAACATGAAAATGTCTGTCGGGAAGGTGGGTTCTTGTCAGGATATTGCTTTGATGCAGTTTGTAGGAAGGACAGCCTTTACTGTATGCCTACTCTACACAACAGTATTTAAAAGGACTAAACTACTGTACTAAATGTACCTGTACATAAGAAAACAGTATAGCAATTACTGTTCTGCTAACTTACATTCCCCATAGATGAGTTGCATTTTTACCTTCTCTTTGTTGGTGTACATTCTACTCACACAACTCTTCAATTGACAACGGTTGACAGAATGATGGGTGTGCATTCTACTTATGTTTACATTTGTCCTCTGTCAGCATTAGCCTGTGGATGTGTTCCATTACTCTGGGCACCTGCACTAAACACTGGGAGTGTCAACGTCAATGTTGTGTTATGTAATTAATAACGTTGTGTTTCAGTGAATGGTACACTGTGATACATTTTTGAATAGGTCTTTAGGAAAGGAAATGAATAAAAAATACAGAGTCCCATTTAAAAAAGTCATACTGCTGTTCATATCTTTGTAAAAACCAAAGCAACAACGAATGCCATCATGCTGATTGATGCCCCCCTGATGGCTAAAAAACATTTGCTTCAAACATTTTGTAATTTGCATCTGGACAAACATTTGTTTTGGGTGGTCAAGATAAATGGGGCATCCTGTATACAAATGTTCTCTCCCATGCCTTTTGGTAACCCTCTTCCCTGAAAGCAGATGTTTCACAAAGCATTATTTTGTTTCTTTCTTAATTTTACTTGACTGCTTGAGTAAGGGCTTTCGGGAAAGTTATGCTACTTTGCTTATTCCTCTGCATTCACACTTTAATTTTGTTGGTCTTGCTTCTCTAATGTGATACACTGGGTCTGACATTTTCCTGATGACTTTTTGTTGTGTATGCTTAGCTTCACAGTCTCATACTATATATTACAATTCTGACAATGCAGTGTTAACATCTTATGGGGCAGTGCGGTAAAAATATTTTTGTTTGTTAAATTTTAGTTTTTTGTTTTAAAATATTTGGTAGTCTTGTGCGATTTTGGATACTACAGCCTTCTAAAAGGGCTTGAAAACTATTAATGTGAACACCCAGAAAGCTATGAAGAACATACTGTTCAGTTTTGAGTTCACAGGTTTACTTTTCAGCTCACAGAAACTGAAATAAAATGTTTTGATTCTAAGAATAATGCAGAGGAGTCAGGAACCATGATGATAAATAAAATTCTACTGTCATTTAACTGAACAGTATGCTTTGACTAAGTTCACATGCACAAGGAGTACTTCTGTAAATCCTTAAAGCTTGTTCTAATGTACCCAGCAATTGGCTCAGTTCAGAAATAATTTTTGCTCTTTGTCCCTTAGTACGTGAAGTTAACCGCTCACCTTAAAAGATTAGATTAGTACTTGTTCCACAGATCATGAATACAACACTTCGTAATGATGTGGAACGTGCCAGGTTAATAAAAGGTGTCTATACAAGATATTACATTACACAAAATATTACATGACACTTTTTTTTCTTTTTGTGGGGGTTGGGGAATTACCCACTTACTACATCCAAAAATTCATCTAATGAGTAGTGCGAGTTGCCATAAAGAAATTCTTTTAATTTCCTTTTAAACATTATATGGCTATCTGTCAGACTTTTGATGCTGTTAGGTAAGTGACCAAAGACTTTTTTGGCAGCATAATTTACCCCCTTCTGAACCAAAGTTAGATTTAACCTTGAGTAGTGAAGATCATCCTTTCTCCTAGTGTTGTAGCCATGTACACTGCTATTACTTTAGAATTCATTCGGATTGTTAATAACAAATTTCATAAGTGAATATATATATTGTGAGGCTACAGTGAGGATCTCTAGCTCTTTAAATAAGTGTCTGCAGGATGATCTTGGATGAGCTCCAGCAATTATTCTGATTACACACTTTTGTGCAATGAACACTCTTTTACTCAATGATGAGTTACCCCAGGATATGATGCCATACAAAAGCAGAGAATGAAAATAGGTGTGGTAAGCTAATTTACTCAGATGTATATCACCAAAATTTGCAGTGACCCTAACAGCATAAGTAGCTGAACTCAAACACTTCAGCAGATCCTCAGTGTGTTTTTTCCAGTTCAACCCCTCTTCAATGCATACATCTAGAAATTTTGAATATTCTACCTTAGCTACCGATTTCTGATCGAAGTCTATATTTATTAATGGTGTCATTCCATTTACTGTGTGTAACTGCATATACTGTGTTTTGTCAAAGTTTAATGAGAGCCCATGTGCAGAGAACCACTTCATGATTTTCTGAAAAACATCGTTTACAATTTCACCAGTTAATTCTTGTCTGTTGGGTGTGATAACTATACCTGTATCATCGACAAAAACAACCAGCTTTGCATCTTCGTGAATATAGAATGGCAAGTCATTAATATATATTAAGAACAGCAGAGGACCCAAGACCGAACCTTGTGGCACTTCATTCTTGATTGTTCCCCAGTTTGATAAATCACCAGTTTTTTGCATATTATGTGAACTGCTTACTTCAACTTTCTGCACTCTTCCAGTTAGGTATGATTTAAAGGAGGAGGAGATTAGTGTTTAACGTCCCATCGACAACGAGGTCATTAGAGACGGAACACAAGCTCGGGTTAGGGAAGGATGGGGAAGGAAATCGGCCGTGCCCTTTCAAAGGAACCATCCCGGCATTTGCCTGAAGTGGTATAGGGAAATCACGGAAAACCTAAATCAGGATGGCCGGACGCAGGATTGAACCGTCGTCCTTCCGAATGTGAGTCCAGTGTGCTAACCACTGCGCCACCTCGCTCGGTATATGATTTAAACTATTTGAGCACTGTCCCATTCATACCACAGTATTTGAGCTTATCTGGAAGTATTCCATGTTTCACAAAATCACAAAAAATCCCAACGGGTGACTTCTGGTTACTCAGAGCATTTAATATTTCATTAGTGAAAGTATATATAGCATTTTCTGTTGAAAAACCCCTCTGGAAACCAAACTGACCTTTTTTAAAACTTTATTTTTACAAAGGTGTGAAGCTACTTTACAATACATTACTTTTTCAAGAGTTTTGGATAAGGCAGTCAGAAGAGAGATTGGGCAGTAGTTGTTGACATCAGACATATCCCCTTTTTTATGCAGTGGTTTAACAATGGCGTACTTCAGTCTATCTGGTAAAATACCCTGCTTCAGAGAGCTATTACATATGAGGCTAAGAATCCCACTTATTTCTTGGGAACAAGCTTTTTTTATCCTGCTGAAAATGCCATCAATTCCATGTGAGCTTTTATTCTTGAGTTTATTATCTTCCTAATTTCAGAAGGAGAGGTGGATGGAATTTCAATTGTATCAAATGGTGTGGTAAGGCCTCTTCCATTAACTGCCTTGCTCTTTCTAATGAACATTTAGATCCTATTTTCTCTACAACATTTAAAAATGATTGTTCAAAATGTTTTCGACTTCTGGCTTGTTGTTTATCAAGTTTCCATTCGCTTTGATGGTGATGCCATCATCCTGTACTCTTGGTTGCCCTGTCTCCCTTGTAATAATATTCCAAATTGTTTTGATTTTGTTATCAGAGGTATTAATCTCAGACATGATGCACATGCTTCTGGATTTTTTAATAACCTTTGTTAATGTAGCACAGTAGTTTTTATAATATTTGGCTGTTTCTGGGTCATTACTCTTCCTTCTTGTTAGATACAGTTCCCTTTTGTGGTTATAAGATATTTTTATTCCTTTAGTAAGCCAAGGTTTTTTGCATAGTTTCTTATAATTAGATTTAACTACTTTCTTGGGGAAACAGTCTTCAAATTCTCTTACAAGTGTATCATGAAATAAGTTATATTTTAAATTAGCATCGGGTTCCTTGTACACCTCATCCCAGTCTAACTGCTGAAGATTTTCTCTGAAATTTCTAATTAATGAGTCATTAATTGAACACACAATTTTGGAGGGTAGTTTCGAATTACTGAATGGAGCTATGTCTTATACTGTAGCTAGCTGAGCATCGTGATTGGAAGGCACATTCTCAACAGGACAAGAATGTATGTTTTTAAACCTATCTTGGTCTATAAAAGTGTTTCATGAAAACCTCTACAGATTGTTTTTGTAACCACCAGAACCTAATTCCAAAAGTAAAACTTTGTAAGTTTAATATTATATGCTTTTTAAAATTTCATAAAAACTGGAATTTTGAAGAAACTATCACATAATGGTGAGACTTGAAACCTTTGACATTGGCTCTGTTTTATGTAACCTGGCCAAGTTTTGTAATGATATTTAAACATTTAATTTCACATAAGACTATTACACAATTTCGTTGTTTGCTCTGCTCACGGCATACATCATGTGCTGCCATAATGACCTTCGCCAAGCAATGGAGAAGAATGAGTATTTCATTTGCCATAGTAAACATTCCAATAAGTGCTTTCTTTCCCACAATCTCATCATATGTTATCCCATGACTAAACATCTCAGCTAAATGTTTCTCTATTTTCCTCATTTTTATTTTGTACTTTTCAATAACTGTTCCTTAACTGCCTTTTGTCTACTGTGTACCCTCTAAATGTAGTTTTTGTACTAATGTCTTACAGTAACTTATTTAGTAAATACTGAAACCTTGAACGTGGCTAGAGGCATCAGCTGTAAAGTTCTCTTCATGTAGGAAAACGGTGAGAAGACAGCCACATCAGTTGCAATAGTATAAGGTTTATAGAAAACCCCTTGACCTAGGTTTCAACATCTTTAAAAATGTCTTCTTCAGAAGGATCAATGATTAGCACCTAAAATCCTAACATTACATACATGTTAAAATATAGTTATAAGGCAAAGGTAGAAAGAAATCAATGACTTGCAAAGAATTTTTGCACTTACTGGTTACATAATGTTGTGGATGTATGTTAAATATGTAGCTGTAAGCCACAAATCAGTTCCCACCATTTTACTTAGTCCTCCCCATTCCCCTTTCTCCCTTAAAAATGATGAACTTCAAATTATTTCGTATTTCACTTAATCCATTGGTTTCTATAAAAAAAATTGTGTGATAACCACATAAAGCACTGTATGTTTGTCTTTTATACTACAATACAAGCACGAAGTACCTCTTTTTGGTATCAATGTTTTAATAATTTAGTTGTTTTCTAGCTGTTCTAGCGCTATTATTTCCCACATTTTTATGCACTTATTCTGTGCGTACATGTGCTGCCCTCTCAAATCCTAAATTTACATCTATTCAAGAGATATTGATGCAACATCAGTTCATTAATTTCATTGATGAAGCACTTTCTAATGTCAGTCAGCACCATGTCCTTTTTTTTTTTTTTACCCCCCCCCCCCCCGGGGGGTGGGGAATTTGATCATTATTTGTGCCTTATGATGTTGGCGTTTAGGTCAAGGTTTTCTTTTTACTATTGCAACTCATTTGACAGTTTTTTCACCTTTTCCTATACAAATATGTAGTAAATGTTATTCATTCTCTGCCAGGTGTCAGCATGCATTACCTCTCTTGAGTCCTCTATTTCTTCTTCATATGTCAGGACATCCTCACAACACAGAGGTCCCTCTCATTCTGGGGTCTGAAAGACATGCCTTTCCATTCTACTATTCCTAAACCTGACACAAAAGTTTTCTGAGTATGATACCACATTAAAATGTAAGAAACTGTATTATGATGCAGCACGATACTCAGAAAACTTTTATGTCAACTGACTATGGCTGTAAAAGCCTATGCAGTTATGTTCCCCAGTCTTTTGTCTCTTTTTGAATGAAATTATCTGCACTGGCTGTAAAATACTTTTTATTAAAAGTCACAACTGGTTTCTCATCGATTGAAGACACATCCTCAGGTGATAGAGAGTCTTTTTAACAAGTCATAGTGGAAAGGTAACTGCCTTAGAGCCACTCTCTATCAGTCACATCAAATTTTAAAAAAATAGTGTCATAAAGGTAGTCCATAGTTAAAATGAAGGGGATAGTAGATCCATTTCATGAGCAGGAAGGTGGCAGCAAGCAAGGAAGTACTGAATGCTCTGCAATACCAAGGAAGAAATTAATAGTTTTAAAAGCTAGGGCAGTGTTGTGTACTTTTACATGTTTATATTGGCAGTACTAAATGGACATGTCTATAGGACAGAAAAAAAAGAATTGGAACAGAGCTACAGGGAGAGACAGAAGGAAACAAGCAAGACCCTACAAAGACAAAAAAGGCTTTACCTGAAGCGCACCATAGAGAGTATTGATAGTGACTAGAAAGAAAACAGCACTCACAAAGTATATGGCACTGTAAATAACATCATAAAGGGTAATCAACCATGAATAGCAGCTCTTCACAACATCAATGGAAACATTATTTATGGGTCAGATGATATATTAAAGGCTTGTAAAGAATATTTTGATGACTTATTAAACAGAAAAAAGCTGGAGAAAACTTTCCATACAAATACAACAACTGAACCTCTTGTAAATGGTTCAACATATGAAGATATAATCAACAGTTTGAAAAAAACTAGAAAACCACAAAGCAGCAGGAACTGATGGTATACCAGGGGAATTGCTGAAATATGGCGGTCATAAACTTCACAATAAATCGTTTAATCTTATATGAAGTCTTCACGGGTTGTCAGCTGAGTAGCATCGTCATCTCATAGCTACGAGACGACGATGCTACTCGGCTGACACCCCGTGAAGACTTCATATATGAAATTCATTGAGAAAGCCTGCACTCGTGTCATTTTATCTTATTCTTAAAATTTGGCAAGACGAAAACATACCTGTGAATGGAGGGAATCAATCATTGTCCCTATACACAAGAAAGGTGATAAACTGAAGTGCAGGAATTACAGAGGAATATTCCTACTAGTCACACCATACAAAGCACTGTCACATGTAACATTGCAAAGACTCGCCCCTTGTTCCAAGGACATAAAGGGGACTACCAGAATGGTTTTTGGAAAAATAGATCAACAGTAGACAGCATATCCTACGTCAAGTCTATCGATGAAAAAATATGGGAATACAACAAGGATATCCATTACTTGTTCATAGACTGCCAGAAGGCCTATCATTCATTGCACAGAGACACAATATGTGAAATAATGGCAGAGTAAGGAATCCCCAAGAAACTCAGCAGCATGGTCAAAATATGTATGCAGAAGGCAGTAAGGAGTGCAACATTCTGTGACTCAGTATTATACTGTTTCGAGAACAAAACTAAACTGAAGCAAGCAAGGTGATGCTCTATTCCCACTTGTCTTCAAACTTGTCATGGAAACATGGTAAGAGAAACCAATTGAGCTACAAATGAAAACATCTCAGATAAACAATCAAAAATACTGGGCTATGCAGATGACATAGTGTTAATAGGGAATAACAATGGTGAAACTGAAACTCCATTCAAGAACCTAAATGAAACCATCATGAAAATAGGTTTAAAAATTAATGAAGAAAAAAACAGAATATATCAGCATACAAAGGGGAAATATGACTACAGGGCAATGTGATAGCCTTCACATAGAAAACTACACTTACAAGAACACCTCCAACTTCAAATATCTTGGTGTAAATGTAAATGATTGCAAGAGAAGACAAGCCAGATACCAGACTAGACTACGGAACACAAACAAAGTTTACTTCTCCCTCCAAAACCTTCTAGCCTCCAAATTCTTGACCAGGGAAACCAAGCTGAAACTCTATAACACAATCATCAAGTCAGTACTGCTATATGGTGCTAAAGCATGGAGCATGATCAAAAAAGAAGAGTGCCAACTCTCAGCTTTTGAAAATAAAGTTTACAGAAAAATCTTTGGGCCAAAATTTGATCAAACAATATAAAGATGGGTTTGGACAGCGAACAAAAAGCCAGTTAACATAGCCAACCAACACTCAGTAGTGAACTACACCAAAGCAAGACATTTATGGTGGGCAGCCATGTCGTGAGAATGGACCATGGCAGAATAGTCCATCAGATATATGACAAGAAGATGGAAGCCTAGAACCCCTGGAAAAGCAAGAAGGAGATGAAAGACAAGGTGACCTCAGACTGCAGAGCACTGGGCACTGCTGCACGGGAGGAAGTAGCACAAGACAGGAAGAACTGAAGACAGTTAGTGAGAGCAGCATGAGATACAGACACATTTCAAAGAACCAATGGAGTTAGTGTCTGATTGTGTGAGTGAGTGAATGAGTGATTGTGACTACTAAGTACGAGGGCTATCCACAAAGTACATTACGTTTTGGAATTAAAAATGAATAAAGCATTGGAAATTTTTTTTTATTATATACAGATGAAAGCCACACTTCAATACTACTTTTCTACATAGTTGCCATTTAAATTAAGGCACTTATCATAGCGATGAACGAGCTTGGAAATTCCTTCGTCATAAAATTCGGCCGCCTGCACCTTCAACCACGTGGTTAATTAGTAACCCAGTAGAAATACGATTTTTGTGGATTTCCTGGAAAGAGGCACTACAATAAACTCTCAAAGGTATTGCCAAACTCTGCACAACCTCAGAAGAGCAATACAATACCAGCACAGGGGAAAGTTGGGCTCAAAGATCTTGCTGATTCACGACAACACCTGGGCCCACACTGCAAATGCCACTCATGAAGTTCTCGAATCTTTTAAGTGGGAGTTGTTTCCTCATCCGCTGTACAGTCCCAACACGACGCCGAGCAACTTCCACTTATTCCCAGCAATGAAGAAGTGGTTGGCTATGCAGCGTTTTGATGATGACACACAGCTTCAAGAAGAGGTAACCACGTGGTTGAAGGCGCAGGTGGCCGAATTTTACAACGAACGAATTTCCAAGCTTGTCCATCACTACAATATGTACCTTAATTTAAATGGCAACTATGTAGAAAAGTAGTATTGAAGTATGGCTTTCATCTGTATATAATAAAAAAAATTTCCATACTTTATTTATTTTTAATTCCAAAACATAATGTACTTTGTGGATAGCCCCTGTATTTTATCTCCTGCGGGTCAGTACATGACTATGAGTAATCAGTTAAAAATAAGCATCAGATTTATTCCAACAGATACAATATGCAACACCAAAGAATGTTAATTTCAAAGATATAATTGCTGGCAGATTAAAACTGTTAGATCAATAGAGTGTAGGCATTCTTTTGGCTATGCATATATATTTAGGGTCATATTGAAATATTATATTTGATCTGGTAGCCTCCTGTGGGGATACCTTCACCATCAGTCAATAACTGAAGGTACATTTTTTAATGGGCTGAATTGTCCAATGATAAAATCAGAGACAGTGTCACGAATTCTATTATATAGTAGAAAATTTCTTTTTTCACATCACTTCAGTATTACTTCTTTAAATGGTACTGTGCATAGAACTATATATTTGATACTGGCTATGAAGTTTTGGTAGAGTTAAAGAAAAGAATTTTTTTATTGGAATTTTGTTTGACCTAAATATGGCATTTCACAGCACAGATCATCAAATTTTGTCACTGGAGCCCACTTTTCACATTAATTGGATGTGACTTCTATGCCTGGAGCCCTTAAACCATAAAAAATGTAGGTCATATTAACAGTCTCCACACAAAGAAGAATACTGACCTAATCTTTCATATTACAGAAATCCTGCATACCAGTGCAACACAGATAACTGTTATTGTTCACAAAACAATTTGTCATTTAATATTAATTAATGATTTCTTTATCCTGAAATATATCTTTATGCTGTACAAGTTTCAGCAAAACTGATCACCTCGGTGGCAGTGAACAAGCAGTTTACTACAGATGTGTTCTTGCAGTGGACCATAAAATGTTGGGTACATGGACTAAAACAAAAGAAATGATAGTGATAGTGTAAAGCTGTGTACTTGACCACGTATGCTCAATTAGTGATGATTGACTCCAAAATAGGATCAATTTGAGTCCAAATATATGCTGCTGGCTATTAAGACTGTAATACTATGAAGGCAACATACAACAAATGTGAAACTGGCATGATGTGTACAAAATAATTGAATATGCAAATGATTAGTATTTCAGTGCAGATGCAAAAAGTAAGTAGGAGTCAGTGGCACATCCTGAAAATGTTTGGTAAAGCATACATGACATTTATTAGTTGTATGTATATGCGACAATGCTCACTCACAATCGTTTTATCTGTGGTGGAACTCTGCTCTGCAGTATTTCTTACAGTAATTCTCAGCAACATCATCAAAAAATGAGTTGCAAACTATGATCTGCACCAACAGATTGTTTTCTCTGGACGTGATGGAGAACGTGGACAGCCAACTTTGTCCTTGAGCATTCCTAGTGGAGGTCTTTAGTCTTTTTAGTGTGGAAAATGATTGTTCTACTGATGACTGGTTAATGTAAGTCATCAGAGTTTATAGAGTTCTCAAAGTCCAGTATGAAGCTAATTTTGATACAGGAAAATATGTATCTCCCTCACAGATTTGACTTCAAAATGTTGTGATGGAAAAATGTAGCACTCACTTCAGACTTTAACCTAATAACATCAAAAAACTTCCTATAATTATATTGGCCTCAATTTTTCAAAATCCCCCTTGGGAAACCCCTCTGCAAAACTTGAGAATTTCTTTTGAGTTAAACATTTCAATAAACTTTAAGTCAGGCAGTGTATCAAATCTGTCATTTAACTGCATGAATATAATATCTAATATCTCAAGGTACATGCTCCTGTACTCATGCTTTACAGATCTTTCTGTGCATGTCTCCTTCCTTCTCTTCCTTGGAGTATCACATATGCTTTCAACCTTGCATCACACTCAAAGCAATTGTATTTCTTAGTGTGCAGCTTTACTTTCAAGTCTTCCACTTCTATGCTGAAAAACAAAATATCTAAGGATTTTGACTACACGATGTTAAATCTAATGTCTGTCAGTGAAAACTGTTCTTCAAACAGACACAAAAGGAAGTTAAATTGAAAATCTTGTAAAATCATGAGAAACTCACGTGCTTCATTAATAGCATCTGTGTCCCAATTTTGTGGACACTTGAACAAATCTTCAAGTTCAGCCCTATGATCTGTCACAGTTTGTACCAAACAACTTTAATAATTCTGTCTTGCTTGTGCAATTTTTGGAAATCTCTTCTTCACTATTATATCTAATAACTTTGTTCTTTTTCTGGAATGAGCAAAAAAATGTTACAAAACAGCTAAGATTAGCAAAACACACTCTACATGCACTCATACATGATAGTGCCTGTGGTAAAACCAAATTCACCTTATGGGTGTAACACTGCACAAATATGGCATGTGGAATTACTTCTCTAACTTTCGTTTGCACACCGTTTGAATGTCCCGCTATGAAAGCTGCCCTATCATACATCTGTGTGACCAACTTATTTTTGCATTCGGATTCTTGAAAACAGTCTATTATAACCTTTACCACAACTTCTACCAATCCATCAACACTAATGTCACTAAACCCTACAAACCTTTCACAAATTTGTCTTTTGTGTATATATCTGACTACAGCTTATAATTGGGAAAGTTTTGTGACATCCAATGTTTCATCTAGAAAAATAGCAACAAATGTTGCTTCTTTTGCCTGAGTTTTTATTTCAGAGAGCATAACACCAGGTACACTTTGAATTAAATCATTTTGGATGAGAGGAGATAATCTGGTGAACACAGAGGCTGTAGGTAAGTGGGTTATCAATTTTGTTGTGAATCTCAGCCAACAGATGAATTAACTCCACATAATTGCCTCCATTATTGGAGTCGCATCTTCCCCTGTGTCCTTGAAATGGTACTATCCTGAAAAGCAAGTGGCTGCTTCAATGTCTTAACTATTTCCTAGTTCCGTTTCTTTGTTTCATTGTGCTGTAAAATACTTGCACATTTCTGTTCATCTAATTTCAGATCAATCCTGCTTTTACCAAATAAGCCCAGGGCTATCCATGCATGGATACAAGATTCTGATTTTTCATGCCTTGAAATTGCAGTGTGTTGACTATTCAGGTCTAAATAACCATGAGATTTACTTTCCCAAGGATATTTGTTCTTTCCATGCAACAAACATAGCCAACAGAAGAGTTTACACAAATTTTCACTGCTGCATAACCCATTTGTTTTGTTGTAAATATCAGGATTAAATGATAGTATGAAATATCTGGATTTGTTCTCTGTCTTTAAATTGCTGACTGGGGGTAGGTTGGCCACTTTTAACAAGTTCTACCTTTCACTGAATGGCTGTGAGTGGAAAGATTTATTAGAAGCACTTTCTATAACATCAGTATTAGAATCACTCATTTTGTGAAACTGCTGGTTGAAATATTATTCAAACACATTAAACACAATGCACTCACCATCACTAAACTCACTATTTCACACCGAATTCAGGCTACAGAAGAGAAAATATGCTGGCTTCGATCTTCCAATTACATGCCTCTGTCTATGTTCAATGCAAGCTTGGTGTGACATCACAAACTGCCAAATAGGAGTTTAGATTATGACAGCACCTTGCATGTACAAGAACTATTACAAGTAAGTACCCATGAACACCCACCTTCGTTTGTTCAATACAGAAACTAGCTTTCATTTCAAAGTAAAGAAAATACAGACTATGAGATAGATATTATATTGTGACTTAATTATTATGAATTGACTTATATCAAGTATTTGTGACTTAGTGACTTGTATATATTTTTTAAGGAACACAAAGCATGGATTGCAGTCATGGAGAATATGTACCTGTTATGAGTAATGCCATCAATATTCTATATAAAAGGAAAGATTGTGCAGTGGGTTTCTCATTCACAAAATGCTTCAATTATTATTATTATTATTATTATTATTCGAGAAGGCTGTGTTGTTCTTCCTGCAATAGGGAGAAGCATCTACTGGCGAATTTTGGAATTTTACAGCAGTAGTATTGTGATCCACCAAGACTGTGTTTGGTTGTTCCACAATATTGTTGCTCATGTGCATTGGGATCCCATGACTATCATGCAAATATGAGATCAATTTCATTCAGGCTCTCTGTAGCCCTGTCACATAAACAATACAGGTTATATCTTTTTTGTTTCTCCAAAAGTTTTGAATTAGTATCTGAACTTTAGACCTAAACTTTCTAAGAAATTTAATATGCTAATTGAGTAGTCTATGAAGATATTCCTGTTTTAACTTAGACTAAAGCTAAAATTTGTTTGCCATGAGTGAGAAGTGTATGACTTGCCATGGGATTGTTAGTTCCGGGGAGTGGTGTGAGGGTTGTTGCAGTTTCTTTCACGTGGGTGACTGGAGCTGCGTGGGAATTGGGGAAATATACAAGGTTCATTAGTTGTGTAGAATTTGCTGTAGAGATAGGACGATAGTGGAACAGGAGGAGAAGATAGTTGCCCTTTAGGCAAAAGTAGATAAAGTGAAACGAGATCTGGATAGGTTAAGGGGGGAGACGGGAAAAAAGAGGTGGGAAAAAAGAAGTGAGAAGTGACAAAAGTTATAGAAGAAATAGGAGTAAGACATTCTCAGACAGTGTGGTTGTGAATGTGCAAAACATGTTTGATCTGTTGTCACAGTTGGAAACTAATGAGCCACCAATAGATGGAGGAGTAGACAGGACACAACTAACTTTCAGAAAGTGTTTGAAAAGTAAGAAGTCAGAAAAAGCTGTGAAGAAGAAGAAGAAGAAAGTTTTGTTGTTGGGTCATTCACATGGTAGAGTTGTTGGCCAACTGTTGCAGGATGAAACATACATTCAAAATCCATGTACCAAAATAGTGTATGTATCTACCCAAAATAATGTTCAATGCTTTACAAAAAGAAATAAAAAGCATACAAAACTTATATATATTTAAAAAAGAATTAAAGAGGCTACTATTTGGTCAGAGTTTCCATAATGTTGAGGAATTTCTTTGCTATCTAAACAGATAGTGCTCATCTTTTGATTTTTCTGCATAATCCTTCATTTTTTTCCAACAGGGTTATTTGGTAAGCATGATAGTGCTACAGTGATGTTTAGAAAACTCAAGTGGCAGACTCTGAAAGAGAGGTGCTCTGCAGTGTGGTGTAGCTTGCTGTCCAGGTTTTGAGAGGGTGAGGTATGAAATATATTGCTTCCCCCTAGTTATACCTCCTGAGGAGATTACGAATGTAAAATTAGAGAGATTCAAGTGTGCATGGAGGCTTTCTGGCAATCGTTCTCCCTGCGAACCATACACAACTGGAACAGGAAAGGGAGGTAATGACAGTGGCACGTAAAGTGTCCTCCACCACACACCATTGGATGGCTTGTGGAGTATAAATGTAAATGTAGATGTAGATGTAAATAGAAGACAAAATAAGTGAAGTTTAATTAAGAAAAATATTAAAGTGTAATTAAGAAAATGTTATTCCCCTTAATGGATTTTTCTTTGTATAAACCTTGTTAATTTTTTTTCTCATCTTTCATGTAAGAAGAAGACAAAATATGTAAAGTGTAACTAACAAAATGTTATTTCCCTTAATTGTTAAAAATATAAGTCATGCTCTCTCTCTCTCTCTCTCTCTCTTTTTCTTTCTGTACGATAATTCCTATATCATGTATGTGATAAAATGGATGATAATAAATTGAATTGAATGGAATTGAAATGATGGCACTGGTAGCAGCGCATTGGGTTCAGAATGTACAACTGAACTGTGATAATTTCATAGCCTGCTATGTTCTTGGACAGAAGCACCACTCTATCAAAGGTGAGAAAGAGAGTGCAGGTTGGCACTAAGGAGGAAGCTACCTTTTTCATTACATGATGGATGGCAATGGCACCCTGATTTGAGATGTAAGATTTTATTTTGGCCTCGGTTAGACCGTCGAGCAGCCTAGTGTAAATAACACCGCAGGAAGAATTCCAAGTTCTATGGGCGTTGTGACGAACAGAGTAGCGATGGAGGAGCGAGGCGGCATGCAGTTTCATGCTTGAGAATTAGAAGCAGTCACCAAAAGCAAAGTGCCATTCTGTAAACGAGAACAGGATGTCACACGGCCGACAAGTGCATCAACACCTTTCGGAATAGTAAATGGATTTACCGTGGCAAAGGATTGACCGTCTTCAGTATGTGAGACTAAGAGGAACCATGGAGCAGCAAGAAGGATCTTTGAACTGCTAGCCTCATTACGTTTATGATTCGTAGATGTAAATTGTGAAGATTCGACACACAAATCGCCAAAGTGGCGTCAAATCGTAAGACTTTCACCCGGTGAATGGTCTATCCGATGGCAGGCTGTCGTCACACGACATTTACATTTATTTTATTGTGAAGATGATTGACTCACTGCGAGAAAATCCCCCATGATTGCCAGCTTCTCTGATGGCGAGTTCCTTCCAACTGGGGGCCCTCTTCACAAGGGGGCGCACCCACCTTGGTGATTGTTCACACCTCAGGTCACACCTCTCAAACACCTGACATAGAGACCAATTGGCAATTTGGGAAGGTTTCAACAAAGGCAGTCACCCCTCCCTGTGCCTGGCCTGTACCATAGGGTATGTGCAAACCCTACCTGTTGATCTGGGGCTGGGAATTACTCGTTACCCAGTCACCTGTTATGCGTCAAACGCATGGGCTGGCCTTCAGACTCCTAGAGGGAGGGACAAGAAAAAGAGAAACTATAAAGGCCAAAGCAGAGGAATGAGAGGAGAAGGGAAACAAAGAAAGGAAAAGGGAGCGAAAAACAATAGGGAGACTGTTCTGACGACAGTGACAGACAATGCAGAACATTCCAAATAACACCCCAGATGTGTTCCCCAAGGGAAAGGAAAAAGGATAGCAAGAGGATAGACAAGCAACACAGAAGGAAAAAATGCTGCAAATGCTGGGGCCCCGTGGTAGCCAAGCACAAACCCACCCAGAGTGGTGTGCCCCCTGGAGGGGTGGAGAATTGGTGCTGAAAGTAGCTCAACCCACAACATCTTCCGTGTGGAAGGAGGGATTCCAACCCTCTGGATGTTTACATTTCTTCTTCCTTTATCTTTACTTTAGTATTAAGACAAGTGTGAGTCCAAGTTTGTGTGTGAAATGCAGATTCTAACTGCTTTGTTATCTTTGCAGGTATCTGAACTAAATTTTCAGTCACTCTGTGTAGCAATATTTTAAAATATCAATGACGATGCAACTGTAGAAGTTGCCACAGCGTCTTCCGACTGTCTTTGTCAGAGGAAAGGGTATTTCCAAAGTTTGTGAATGAACTGAGGTGAAATGCTTTATTGCCAATATATCACAAATAAATGAAATGTAATTGTAATGGGTAGCAGAGAAGTTATTTTTAAAGAAAGAAAATGAGTGGAAAATATAGTGAGTATATATATAGATATAATATAAATTCAAAAGGATGATATGTGGACAGTCAGGAAGTCTATCACACCTCAACCATGCTTCAGTTTTACATTACAGAACTGAACATTCATACATGCTCATGTCCTCCAAACAGTGACAATACCACCAACTATTGGGCATCGCTCCAACACAAACATGAAATTGAACACCACAATTTCAAACACATTTGGTTGCTGAATATAGATATGTTACCACAAAGGTGGTTGTTAAGAAATGTGGGTGATTATAGCTATTTTGTTAAGAAACAGAAAACAGTGTAACTATGGAGATGCATGTTAATGCTGACAGTTTCTTGTGAAACTTAAATCGAAATCTTTGTCCGAGTTGCTACCAGAATGTGAGAGATACAACTAGTAAACTGCTGCTCAGGGCCGTCGATATATGGCAGCTCACGTGCTAACATAGAAAAGCGGAATTGGCATCAGCAACTCCGGTGTGGGCATCTTGAACAGAATGCATGGGAAATAGAACTGTTTCGTTTGTAGGGATGGGCGAAACTGTGACTTCATGATATCAACGATTTCTGTGAATGATTGCTTTTCAGTAACTGAGATCCTAGGGATGGACTGACTTTCTGGAACCATACATACTGTTGCGTAGGTCAGGGTCCCATCATCCTGGTGGTTGGATTCCCACACATTCCAAGCTGGAAGATTTTCGAGGCCTAGGCTACTCCCAAGGGTAAAATCGACGTTTTGGAAACTCCCCCCTGTCGCTGTCTACTTCCGCCCACCACTGTCTGCAGCCTCCCTTAACCGCCACTGACATAGACGCCACTGGCGCCATCCTGTCCTCCTATCCTCCCATCTCTGTCTCCTTGTTAACTTCATCTTCGTTATCTCTTGCTACCTTGCTGACACTTATCACTGGTAAGCCTCTGTACAGTCCACCATGGATAACTCCACAACTACAGTTATTTACACCTACCCTTCCCCTGCCCCCACCATTACCTCCTGAATTGCCTCCTCCAGGCTTCCCACCCCCCCCCCCACCCCATGCACCATCTCCACTCCCTCAGCCTCCTCCCCTAGCACCCCCTCCCCAGAACTGTATCCCCACCTGTATACTGCTCCTGCTCCCCCTCCTGCTCCTGACCCAACTCACTCCACAACCACTCATTGGGGTGGCTTTCCCCCATTCATATTGCTGCTACAACCGCCCATGTCACTGCCTGCCATGTCACAGTTGGCACCACGGAGGACCCAATGTCCCTTCAAAGTGCCTCTGCCTCACACTAAATGCCTGCCTCCCATCACCTTGCACTCACCCCTCCCCCAGGTCAACCCCTTCAAACAACCCACCCTTTTTCCTTTTGATCCCCCATGGACACAACCCCTCCTCCCACATCCCCAGCCCCACCCAGCATGGATTCGTTGCTTCCAAACCTGATCTCAAGTCCCTCAATACTCACACCCTCACTTTAGAAATACAAAATTATGGCCCTAGAGACCACATTGTGCAGCTTATCCCTCGCAGGGAATATGTTCTTATTGAGTCCCCCTCTCCCTCATTCCACGCTGATCGCCTCTGGAAACTTTCTCTTATCACCTTTGGCCGTTATGCACCTCTCACACTTTTCCTTACCACCTCCTCTCCCCGTCATCCCCAACCACCTCATTGTTCTGCAACCCTCACTGCGATGATCACAAACCTCAGTCCTATTGTGGTTTGTATGTACCCCTGGTACAGGCAAGGCGCAGGGAAGGGTGACTGCACGAGTTGTGACCTTCCCAAACTGCCAATTGGTTCCTCTGTCAGGTGTTCAGGAGATGTGACCTGAGGTGTGAACAATCACCTTGTGAAGGGGGCCCCCAGTTGGAAGGAGCGTGCCATCAGAGATGCTGGCAATCATGGGGGTTCTGCTGCTGGCTGCCCGTCATCACTGTGCTGTATCTTCGTCTTCCCCTGTTTTGCATGATCTCTATGCTCATTATTTCCCTACCTTGGCAATGCCTGTTGATGGTAGGCACATACCCATTTCAACGTGGACACTCCACTCATCCCCCTCCCCTGCCTCCACCATCACTTCATGGAGTACCTCATCTGCCCCCCCTCCTGATGCCAAACCTCCTATCTATTATTATTGTTCCACCCCACTCCACCTCCTCCCCAATATTCTATACCCACACTTATCAGTCCACTCCTGCTCCCCCTCCCAACTCCCCCCCCCCCATCACCACCGCTATCATCCTTCCTCATGACATACCCCCTCCCCAGTTGCCCTACAAATCCAGCCTTCGAGGCCACAGTCACCATCCCAGACAATTCGCTGACACCACCTTCTGTCGGCACCTCTGCACCCCAAGAAAAGCCTGCCTCCCCTGACCTCCCACTCCACCCTACCACTCACCCTTCTTCCAAGGCTGCCCTCACGAAAAAACACCCTAAACAACATAGTGTCAACTCCACTGCTGCCCCTCCTCCAAAAAACCGTCTCCATCACCCATCCTTTCTGACAACCCATGGATACATCCCTTATTCCCACATCCCAGCCACCTGCCATGCACACCTTCATCCTCTCCTGCCGCAACCCCATGTTCCTTCATGCTCATGCCCTCACCTTGGAAATCTGCAAAAGCTTCCCCAGTGCCCCTGTTTCTCAACTCATTCCCCAAAAGGACTCCATCCTTATTGAATAACCCAATCCCTCCCTCGAAACTGATCACCTCAAAAAGATCTCCTGTGTCACCTTTGGCCCCCATGCCACCCATACACCCTTTCTTACCCTGTCCTCTATCCCCACTAGCCCCAAACCCCCACTGCCCTCCATCCCCTCGAAATACGCTCCTCCCACAGTATCTACAGTGACTCAAAATCCACCTTCTTTCTTTTCACCAAATCCCCCTTCTCCATCGACCACCTACTCACACAGGGAGCCCTTATTTGTGACTGCTGGAAGCCTGTTGGCTCCTCCCGCTCCCCTCCACAGTTCTATCTGTGCCAAGAGTGCCTTGTCTATAACGTTAGCCTTACCTCTGTCTGTAAACGTCCTCCCAACAGCCCCCACTGCAAAGCCTCTCATTTCCTCAAAAACTGCCCCAACTGGGTCTCCCCTCCTTGCTGAAATACATGTAATGAAGCCCAGCCCACCTAATCCTCTAAATGCAATGCAAACCCCCCATCAACCAAACCAGAGCTCACAATCCCCGTTTGTACCATTGATAAAAACCCTCCACCCCAATACTTTCCTCTACCCATCCTCACCTCCACAGCCGAAGACATCATCTGTTTCCTTACCATTGTCCTTCAAAACATCCACCCCTTCAAACGCCCTCACACACTCCAGCAGATCTCCCTCACCACCTGTTCCATTTTGCACCCGAACACCTATGCCACCTACTCCCATAACCAAGCCCACTTCATCTTTAACTGTCTCGACACCCTCTACAAAAGCTTTCTCGCCTGACCTCCTTCCACTTCACTCTCTCTGTCCAGGCACAACGACAGTATCACCTCATTTATCAAAATATCCGCTCCTTCCCCGTAAACAAGCCCCTATTCATGCATACCCTCTCCCAACACAAGGTTGATGCCTTCATCCTGAATGAAATCTTCCTACAGCCTTACCACATTGTCCACACCTCTTCCTATGTCCTTCACTGTACTGATGATCCCTGCGCCTTAGCATGAGATGGCATCACTATTGGCAACCTTAAGCATATCCTTGTCTGGCCACAGCCCCTGCTGAATGATCCTACCGAACACCTGATCCTCAGTGTCTTTCCCCCCTCCCCCCTCACTGCCACCTGTGCCACAATCTATGTCTGTCCTGCAGTCCCCATCCCCTACGAATTCCTCTGCCTTACTGACTGCACCTTGTCCACCTACGTGATTGCTGCAGACCTTAACATTCATAGCTGCAACCATGCCAACACCCTGGTGGTGGTGTCAGTTCGATTCCACCGTCCAAGGTGACCTAGTCCCCCTCCTCAACATACCTGTCCCAAAAGTAACACCATCTCCAATACTGTCCTCGCTTCCCTCAACCTCTTTGGGTGTAACTTCACAGGAGTCCTCGATCCAATTGGCAGTGACCACCTCCCAGTCCTTCTCACCATCTCCTTTGTCTGTCACCCTCCCCCAACGCCCTGCCCTGCCCCTGCACCCTGCCCCAGATCCCCCCCCCCTTTCACTTCACCCCATTGCTCTGCTATTTTTGTTTCCCTTAATCTCCAGCTCCAGAAAGCCTATGACCGTGTATGGCATTCTGGACTCCTTTTCAAGCTGCAGACCTACACCCTTCTTACGAACTTTATCCATCTCACTACCTCCTACCTCTCCACTGTCCTTTCTATGTCACCATTCACAATACCAATTCCCATATCTTCCACCCTACCACAAGTGTGCCCCAGGGCTCCATCCTTTCTGCTCGCCTATAACTCCTGCGGACCACTGATATGACCAGACCTCCCCACCCATCGATCTCCTTCAATATGCTGATGACACCACCTTCCAATCTCTCTACCCTATCTTTCAATGGTCCCAGCACTTCCTCCAAAACCACCTAAACCAGTTTACCAGTTGGTGCAAAAAGTGCCTCCTTCGAATCAATCCTTCCAAAACCCAGGCAGTCATAGGATTCATAGGATTCAAAACCCAATCCTTCTGACTCCCTGATTTCTACCTCACCATCTATGATTGTCCTATCCTAACCCCACTTGAAATACCTTGGCCTCACCTTGACCGTAACCTCACCTGGACTTAGCATCACCCAATGCAAAGCCCACAGCAGACTCCACCTCCTGAAACTCTTCTCGAGCTGGACTTGGGGATTGCATTGTTCCACCATTCTTCATACCTAAATATCCTTGATCTGTCCCATCCTTTGTTACACCAGTGTTGCCCCTCCCAACTTCTATAAAGCCCTCCAAATTCTTGAAAGCCATGTGCTCTGCATCGCTTTCTCTGTCTGTCTCACATCCCCAATGAGGATCCTCTATGACATCATCCTCTTCCCCCATCTCCATTTCCTTGAACACATCTGTATCCTCTACACCAACAGCCACCTCGATCACCCTCACCCCCTGGTGTTCCTTTTCTCTCCAATCCCCCCTCCTACCGTGGCTTTACCGATGTGTCCCACCCTCTCTCCAACTCTACACCCTCCACCTCTTATCCCAAAGGAACTTCCAATGTTTCCCATCTTGGATGATGTGCTTCACACCAATATTTATCCTTCCTTCCAACTCTGAACCCATCTCCACTCTTCTCTTCCCTTGGGCTCACTCTCCTTCCCCTCCCCATCTGCTTTTTTCTCCCTCCTACCCCCCCCCCCCCCACGCCCCCCTCATCTTTCTCACTTTTCCTTTCCCAGTCTTTGTGCACTTTCCTAGGCTGCTCCCTCCCCACCCTTTCTGTCTTCTGCTCTTTCGTGTGCGACTGGCTCTCCCCTTGTGCCCTTCCTGTCCCCTCCCCTCATCCACCAACCATCTTTCTTTCTTTCCTCTCTCCCTACTCTCTAACCTCCCATTCTTTGGCAGGTCCTGATTTTAATGCAAGTTACGCTGTCACATTTCAGTGCTCGCCTTGGGCAGTGTATGGTCAGTGTGATCGTGCCATGGTGGTCTCATTGCTGTGATCAGCTTTTTTAACTGTACTCTTCGTGCCACCAGTGTTTATGTGCTCGTCTTCGTCAAATGTCATTTTAATTATATGTGGATTTTATATAAACGTGCCTCGTGAAACTACCCGGTTTTGTTTATTTTAACGGCCATTGTTTCCCCCTTTAAATGTGGAAACTTCATCTTTTATCTCCATAGTTTACGTACGTACCGTTACTCCTATGTTGTTTTATGTAGTCTCTTGGCTGAAGAGCGGTGAATTGTGCTGCTGCCAGCCCACATGAGCAGGGTATGAAATAACAATAAAGGGAAAAAAAGAAATGTAAAACATAATTACTTCTGACTGATTTGTTTAGAGAAGTTTTTCTGTGCAGAAGCGTAACTTTCGTATGTCATGTAACAAATGATTTAAGAATAGTTGCAAATATAAACAACACGATATCATGTAACTTTTTGCCCCTTTGGTTACGGAAGACGTTAATCTTAGGTCCAGACAAGTACTTATAATTGCATTTACAGACGAAAACATATCACTTGGTTGCAATGACATTGTTCACCTGGCCAGAAATACCAGTTAGCAGATAATTAGATTTATTGCTTCTAGTTGTTTCTTGCAACTAATTTGCGTTGATAAATGACAGCCTTGAGGGAGGAATGCACATTCCGAAATCGTTAACTGCGGTTAATCACTACTTACAACCGCAGTTACCCAACAGTAAACCCCACATCACAGTCAGATACGGGAAGACTACGGATCAGCTATGCCACGTAACTTCAGATCGAACATTACAATTACTTTCCAAATACACTGCAGATCCCATTACATCTGCAGTTTCCAAAAATTTGAGACGTGGTTACATTACTGCAGGCCCGTTTTTTTTTTTTTTTTTTTTCCTTTATTGTAATTTTCAGCACCTCATACAAGGCGGGCTGGCAGCAGCTTAATACGCCGCTCTTCAGCCTTATGGGGTACAATAATATGAGATAGGTGACACAGAAAATACAAAAAATGGCGGCAAAGAAAGTAGTTACAAAAAAAACAAAAAACAAGAAGCCGTTCACGTTGGACGATAAAAACACTAACACTTGTTGACACGGCTCACAAAACACGGAGAACTGCAACGGCACATGTGAACAGTTGAGTTGTAACTGCACGAAACACAAAACGAAGCACACACACTAGACACCGACGGCGATGATCTCCGGCGCGCGAATGTTCACTATGCGTGTGCGAGTCCGGGGACCTGCCAACAGAGGAGGAGGAGGAAGGTGAGTGGGAGAGGGAGAGGGGAGAGCAGAGATGCCACGGGCAGGGGAGAAAGGGGGGGAGGGAGGAAGGGGGAGGGGAAGCCCGGGGGGAAGAGTGGTGGAGGGAGGGGACGGGGGAAAAGGAAAGAGAAGGGGAGGGAAGGGAAGAGAAGGGAGGGAGGGAGGGTGCCTAAAGGAAAGGACACCGGAAGTGGGTGGTGGGGCAGGGTCAAAGTTGATAGGAGGGGTAGATGGAGGGGAGGAGGACATCATCAGGGAGGGGGAGCTGGCGGAAGCCACCGTGGGAGAGAGTAAGGAGGGTGGAGAGATGGAGACTGGGCGGGACGTGGGAATACAGGCGCGGCAGCGGGCGGGGATGGGAGAGGATTGGGGACACGAGCGGGTGAGGAGGATCGAGTTTACGGGAGGCATACAGGATCCGTATCCTTTCAAGGAAAAGGAGGAGGTGGGGGAAGGGGATGAGATCATACAGGATCCGCGTGGGGGAGGGGAGACGGATGCGATAGGCGAGGCGGAGAGCATGGCGTTCAAGGATTTGGAGGGATTTATAAAAGGTAGGGGGGGGGGGGGGGAGATCCAGGCTGGATGGGCATAACAAAGGCTCCAGGCCCGCCCATCTACGGCATATAAAAACAATCCCTTACGCTACTTACATGGGTACAATTTTTTTTTCCGCATTCGGTAATAATTGTATACATTCCAAAGGGAACCGATACGCTTACCAATTTTGATTTTAAGCAATTTATTATGACTTAACGCATGTAGTTATGCTGCATAAGCTTGCAAATTTTTATTTTCTGTGTCGTTGCTGAGAAGTATTGGTAGCGCCGCACAGCGGTCATACAGCGAAGTACTTTGCTGCCAGCCCAGCTAAAGAGATGGCGTGGCTAGCTAGGCTAGACTCCAGTGAGTGCCATGCAAACGTCAGACATGCACCGAATGGTGGATAGGCGAACGTTCTTTGTTTCAGTATTCACTTTCATGGGAACGTACGCAAC
Source organism: Schistocerca serialis cubense (assembly GCF_023864345.2). Classification (NCBI taxonomy): domain Eukaryota; kingdom Metazoa; phylum Arthropoda; class Insecta; order Orthoptera; family Acrididae; genus Schistocerca; species Schistocerca serialis. The sequence continues at coordinate 73,049,440 of NC_064640.1, forward strand.
ATCTGTGCGCAACAAACTTTCTTATTAACTTTAATTTCATTTAGATTTTCCACTTGTTATTATCTTCCATTCAATTCAATTTATTAGCGTCCTTGTAGTACATCATCAAAATGACATAGGACTGGTCAATAAACATTACAATTTAAAATACATGTACATGAAAATTTAGAATTGAATTTACTTGTCGCTTAGACATTACAATTTAAATAAAATCATAAGAACATTAACATAAAAATATACAAGTAGGATAACAACGTACAAAAAAAAAAAAAAAAAAAAAAAAAGCTAGTGATTCTCACATCAAAGATTATTTCCATTCTTACATTAACACTGTTTCACACTTTCATAGAAACAGCAAGTATTTAAATGTGAGCAATTACACGTATTTATTATGTCAGGGAAATATTAACTGCGCTTTTATTGTCAATGATTCATAAGCTCTTCAATACTGTAAAAACTATTGCTCAATAACATGTTTTTTAATTATCTTTGACTTTGAAATTACGGTACACTGTCATACATCAGCATCTGATTTTAACGAGTCTCCGCTTCGGCATTAGCAGTGCAGTCTACTTTTATTGTTGTTGGCACGAGTTGTGTGAGCCCTTCTTTCGTACAAAATCTATTTACGCTCTTGTAATACTGTAATAACTGCAGCCAGCATTTCTACTCACAATTAAATCTTAAAATATACATTGACCTGATACAAGCACTGAATTTAGTAAAACATGCATACAAAAAATAAATAAATAAATAAAATAATTTCTGTGAACTTTGAAATAGAGAGACTAGCCAGAAACCACTTCCCAACACATGGTTTCCACCTAAACAAATGTGGCAAGGAAATTATCTGCAATAGAATGGCCTTCCTGACAACTATGGGAGACAATAAGAAACCAAAAGTCAGGAACCATAAACAGATGCTTATAAGCAATTGGATCAAGACAAACAACATGGGAAATAAAAAGAGTAATAGTGACCATACAACGCAAACTACACTAGACAAATGGGTCACGAAGTCACAGAGACGAAACACAAACCCACTGACTACTCAGAAAGGTCAGGAACCTGAAAGGATCAATAATGTGATGGTGAACAGTATCGAGACAGCCTTCCAAAATGACAGTGTGACGCCTGAGCAATGTGATGTGCATGTGGATACTTTCCAGCACCACCTTTTTAAGATGAGTCGGCTGCCAAGGACGACCAACAGAACCAGCACAACTGCTTGGAAGTCAACATATTTGGAATACAGCAAAATTTATGCTAAAGGTCAGTGACACAGTAAATATGACTTCGACCCCCCTGAGTAAACCCCACTCAGACCTGAAAATCTATTATCAAAATGCCCAATCCTTAAGCAACAAAACTGATGACTTAAGCACTTTTCTGACCAGTGAACTCATTGATATCTCAGTAGCATGCCTAGCAGAGCACTGGCTCTGCACTGATACAGTTAAGTTAATTTCACTACCAAATTTCAAATCGTGTGAACACTACTCCAGATCAAATGATGGACATGGTGGGGTTGCCATCTTCATAAAACAACACATTGAATTTAGTCCGCTTCCTACCCTAAAGGAAATAGGAACAGACAAGATCTTTGAATGTGCAGCCATAAAGCTTACAGATCTAAATCTAATTGTGGCTACAATTTACCGTCCCCCTCTACTAGTATTAATGATTTTGTGTTACAAATAGACTTGTTTCTATCCAAAATATGTCAGCAGAAACAGGATGCAATTATATGTGGTGATTTTAATATAGACTTTCTCACACACAATAGAAACATGCCTCATGAATTTCATTTGTACCTGAAGAATTACAAAAGGGTCCTCAAAAATGTTGTAAGGAAAGCTAAAAAAACGGCAAATGACAAATACATTGAAATTTCTATTTTTTATTTTATTTATTTATTTATTCATCCATGGAACAGTAAATATTGTATGGATGTCGTCAGATTACAACACATGAGCGCACATTTACATTTACAATTAAACAGGTTTCTCATATTTTGTGTAGTTTTTATAACTAGTCATACACATATTTATAATTAGGCTACATAATATTTTGGTGATAGTGTCATATGTTGCTAATAATCTACATCTATGTTAAATATTCTTTTACAGTATAAAAACTTTTACTTACTAAAAAGGTTTTAAGCTTTTGTCTGAAAGTGAGGGGCTCATTTATTTCTTTAATTTCTTGTGGTAATTTGTTGTACAGTTTTATCCCATTGTAAAATATACTTTTTTGCGTCTTTGCCTTGTTCTTTCTATCTAGATGGATGTGGTGACAAGCTCTTGTTTCATGGTCATGTATTAGGCTATTTGTGTTGTACATGTTAAGATTTTTCTTAATGAACATTATGTTCTGAGAGATATACTCACAAGAAACAGTTAGAATTCCTAGCTCTCTAAATAATTCTAGACAGTGGGCCCTGTTGTTGCTATTTGTTATTATCCTTATGGCTCTTTTTTGTACTTTGAACACAGTTTGTATGTTACTGGCACTTGTTCCCCAAAACATGATCCCATAGCTGAGGACTGAGTGTAGATATCCGTAATATGTTTTTTTAAGACAGGTATTATTGCATACCGGTGCAAGGATTCTAAGAGCATAGCATGCTGTGGATAATTTCTTTGCCAAAATGTTGACATGGTTTGTCCATTTCAGTTGGCTGTCTACATTCATCCCTAAGAATTTGGTACTTGTTACACATTCTAATTCATTATTATTAACTTTTATTCTAGTGGCATTGTGTTTTTTGTTCAATTGGAAGTTAATATAGTTAGTTTTCTTTACATTTAGGGTTACTTTATTTTTTAATGACCAGTTGTGGACATCATTGAGAGCCTCGTTTGCTCTTTCTGACAGTTGTGTTGGATTTTCACCTGTTATTACTATGTTGCTATCATCAGCAAAAAGTATGTTTTCGCCATGTCTGATACATTGTGGGAAGTCGTTAATGTATATAAGAAACAATATTGGGCCTAATACACTTCCCTGTGGGACGCCTATATTCACATTTTCTGGGTCAGACAGATGTTTTATAAGGGAATTGTTTGAAACTTGTGATATCTCAACTCGTTGAACTCTGTTTTCCAAGTATGATTTGAACCACTTCTTTGTCACACCTCTTATTCCTATTTGCCCTAATTTATGAAGTAAGATTTTGTGGTCAACTGTATCAAAGGCCTTGGACAAGTCTAAAAAGATACCACTTACATTTTCACCTTTGTCCAGTGCTTCTAAAATTGCTTTAGTGAACTGTGCTATAGCATATTGTGTGCCTTTTCCGGGCCTAAAACCAAATTGGTCATTGGAAAGAAGATTATATTTATTCAGGTAATTTAGCAGTCTCTTTTTGACTAGTATTTCTATTATTTTAGAAATGATAGACAGTATAGAGATCGGCCTGTAGTTCTCTACATTTTCCACATCTCCGTTTTTAAGGATAGGTATAACTTTTGCTTGTTTTAGGTACTCCGGAAAGTATCCAGACTCGAAAGATTCATTAATTATGTCTGTTAATGGGCCCTTTATGGAGTCTATACAATCTTTAATTACGCAGACTGGAATTTCATCAAGTCCTACTGAAGTTTTATTTTTTAGTTGGTGTACTACTAGTGCCACTTCCCCTTCTGTAGTTGGCAAGAGCACCATTGAGTTTGTTGGCTGGTTCTGAGTAGGTAAATCATACGTATCTGGAAATTTCTGCTGTAATTTTTTTGCAATACTACTGAAATATGAGTTTACAAAATCAGCTAATTTTTTAGGGTTACCTACTGGTACATCTTTGTTTTTAATATGTGAATTGAGGTCCTTTTTAGCAGAGTTAGATGTTTCCTGTTTGACGATGTTCCAGGCTGCTTTGCTCTTGTTTTCAGCTTCAAGTAATATTTTGTTGTTTGAAAGTTTTTTTGCGGCTAGCAAAACCTTTCTGTAAATTATCCTGTACTTTTTGTAGGATTGCAGAACTTCTGGGTTAGACTGATTATTTTTTATGGAGTTGAGATATCTAAGAGTTTCTGAGGATTTTTTGATACCTGTAGTCACCCACTGATTTCTCTTTGTAGTTTTAATTTGATAAAGAGTTTTGGGAAACATCTCTTCAAATCTGAGTTTAAAAATTGACATGAACTTGATAAATTTCTGATTTGCGTTGGTTTCTGCATAGACTTCCCTCCAATCTTCATATTCTAGCTGGGATTTAAACTGATGCAGGGCTGATTTGGAAAACATTCTTTTATATGTACAAAGTTTAGGAGGAGTTTCTACATGAATGTTAGTTTTTAAGATCTGGCAGAGGTGGTCTGCTAGGCCCAGGTTTTGGACAACAATATGACATTTTTTACTATCAATATCTGTAGCTACATGATCTATAGATGAGGAGGATTCTTTCGTTATTCTAGTTGGACAATTAACAAGGGAGGATATTCCGTAACAGCTTAGAATATTCACATATATGTTGCTAGCCTTATCAGGCTTCATCATATTAATGTTTAAGTCACCACAGATAATTACATTTGCTTTTGGTCCAGAAACCCTGTCTAAGCTTTGATTCAGTTTTGAGAAGAATATATCAATGTCTCCACTAGGAGAGCGGTACACACAAAATATGACTAATTTTTTTGCTATGCCAGGTCCTATTATTTCAACAGCGGAAAGTTCGAAATGTTTGTCCTCACCTAGATCTAAAAGATCATATCTTACTTTAAATGACATACCTTTTTTTACATAGATACATGAACCTCCACCATTCATTGAGATTCTGCTATAGTAACATGCAAGGTCAAATGAGGCTAATGCAATGTGTTCAATTTGCTTCCCTTTGCACCAGTGTTCAGTGATACACAAAATTTGGCTATCAAATTTTTCCAATTCTACTTCTAGCTGTTGTGCTTTGTTCTTTATGGCTTGAATGTTTTGGTGAAACACTGTTAGGTATTTGTTTTCACTTATCTTGGTGGCACCTTTCCCTTTAGACCTGATGCTAAAAAATCCTTCAGATGAGCTGGTGGCATGGTTATTCTTCTGTTGATGACAGTGGAGGTGAGTCTGTTGCCGGTTTGACTTGGAAGTTGGTGTATCTGAGGGTATCTGCCTTATGTTAGTCTTGTAACTGAGGCCGGGTACCAAAAATCCTGCAGAGTTGAAAGTTTCCTGGTTCTTGTGCTTCTTCTGTTTGCTTCTGTTACTGATGATGATGGTGAAGCTGGTGAAAAGTCTTTCACTGTTGAAGACTGAGGAGCGGCCAATACTGATGAAAGGTCATTGGCTGTTGGCACATCAGGCGTTTTTTTTCTTGTTAATGATGCAGTTGCGTAGTATGTAGCTGCTTCTGCTGAAGCTGCTTTGGAAACTTCTGTCCTAGTTGACTCATTTATCTCAGCTGTTTGTGACGAAAGTGGAGATTCTAGTGCTGGACCTGTTGTCAGTGATTCAGTTTCATTTTCTTGTTGGAAATTTTCAGTTGCTGTGTTTGGTGGTGGAAGTGGTATGGTCGTGCTATTCTTGTCCTTAACTGCCTTCACTGCATTAAGGATTTCACGACTAATGAATGATTTTCCGAGTTTATTTCTGTGAAGCCCATGCCTTGTAAAATGACTTCTCTCTGTGGATGGTACGTCCACATATGTGGCATTTGGGAGGCTTCGGTAGATTTTCTCAAATTTCCTATTAGTAACTGTGATTTCTTTGTTGACACAGGATTCTTCTATAAGATCATGTCTTTGTGGGATACTGGCAATGAAGAAGTTAACATCTGTAATTTTCTGTAATGTACTTCTTAGAGCTCTTGTGGCGAGTTTGCCCTCGTTCCTATAAACATCATTAGCACCTCCTATTATTAGACAGTTGCTTCCAAGCTTCAAAGAATGTTCACAGTCTTTTAAAACTTCGCGCAAGGGGGCCCCCGGTTTCGTTATTCCACTAACCTTGAATATAGTTTGCATGTTACACAAAATGTCGGCTAAGCCCTTTCCATGACTGTCTGAAAGTATGAAAATATCTTCTTTTTTCTTCTTACCTGTATTGGTAGATATCTTGTTTGCACGATAAGTATGTTCCATGTATTTTATGGTATTTCCTTTCTTGTTATTACAGGACTTCGTAGGCCTACTGAAATGATTTGTGGTCGCTGCATTTGATGAAAATACTTCCTTTCTTTGGCTCTTTTCACATATTTCATATTCATCACACGTTAAAAATTCAAACTTATTTGCTTGTGGGAGACGAAAGTTGTTTCCGTTACGATTAACACGACAAAACTTTTTAGGCCTGATAAAGTTGCCGTTTTGTTCGTTTACAACCGTTTCACTACCCTTTGAATGGTCTATCACTTCTTCCAGCTTCTGTACACTATCTATCACTGATTCAAGCTTCTCTACATATAGTTTAGCTAACATAAGATCATATTTTAATGAAGAAGTCGTGCATTCTTCTTCGCATTCCGTTTGTAAACACACGATATGACGATAGTTACAGTGCACATTTCCACAGTCACAAGTCATGTTTTTTTCCTCTAAGACATTTAAACATTGACGATGGATCCATTTCTGTGACCACGAACATAATTTAACACCATATTTCACCTTCTTACTGCATTTTACACACACAGGATTTAAAAACTCGTAATTTTTCGCGGATCGGTTTATTAGTACGTCTACCCGCGCCGCCATCTTACTAAGTCAATGATTTCAAAAAACAAATCTAAAGCTATATGGGAAGTTACAAAAAATCAAACAACAAGTGAAACTAAACAATATAAAAAAAACTTATGTTATGAAGGACAAATGATTTCTTGCCCAACAAAAATTGCAGGGACCTTTAACAAATATTTTGCAAGCATAAGTGAACAGTTGGTGAGTGGACTGGACGAACACAACGAAATATCACCTCCATCATCCAATAGCGTGAGAAATGGGTCTACATCATTGTTCCTTTCACCCACAAATACTGAAGAAATTTTATCAGTTGTAAAAACCTTAAAAACAGGGTACTCATGTGGAATTGATGGAATACCAGATGCAATTATTAAAAAATGTTGTGTTGCCTTAGCTGAACCCTTGACACACTTGTGCAACAGCTCACTGGCATCAGGAACCATCCCTGCATGCTTAAAAACAGCAAAACTGAAATCACTGTTCAAAAAAGGAAATCCAGAATGTGTTTCAAATTACAGACCAATAGCCCTACTGACAGTATTTTCAAAAATTTTAGAATTTTTTTATAAGAGATTGTCTGATTTCCTAAATAAAAATAAAATCAAGGATCCTCCAATTCAACAATTCAAAAAAAAGTAAAAGAATTTCTTCTTGAGCTCAGCATTTATGAAACTGATAAATTTTTTAGGGAGGCAAAGAATATGGTATGACTACACTTTGTGATCAGTTTTTATATGCTTCTATATATGAGTAAGTCTGTAATTGACTAAATTTACTATGCAATATCAATTTGTACTGGAAGTTTCTCTGTTTTGTTTTTGTGCGAAGGTACCATAATTATTTGTGTAATATTTGTATTGTGTAATATTTTCCTTGTTTTTGTAATTATTTGTGTAACATTTATACTATGTAATATTGATTTTGTAATGCCTCAGATGATCTCTGAGGTCTCTACAACAATAAAACTCAATCAATCAATACTCCAGATGTTATGTGAACAAAGTGGTGACCCCCCCCCCCCCAACTAACAGAATACTATAAAAACTACACATGTATACTAAGAAGAGTGATAAGACAGGCAAAAAAGAATGCAAAATGATGAGTACATTGACAAATCCAGCAATAAAGTAAAAGCAATGTGGACTATTATGAAAAGGGAAAGAGGGTAAATACAAATCTATACACACAAACATAGAAATCAAACTCAACAATGAATCTATATCTAATCCCAAAGTTGTGGTGAACTCTTTCAACAAATTCTTCACGAGCAATGCTGAAAAATTAGTAAAAAATAATCCTAACACAAACTACCAACCAGCAAACCAAAAACATCGCACAGAGTCAATTTTCATTACCAAGGTCACTGAAAATGATGTTGTAAAAGCCCTAAGAGAGTTCCTCAAGTTGTAAAGAGTTAGGAAGGACTTGTATGCAAACTCAACAATGTTTTATATGGGCAGAGGCAGGCTCCAAGAACTTAGAACTTTACATTTGACAGTTTAATGAAGGAAATCAGGATTTGAAAATCTGAAGTTGATAGAATGTCTCTCTATTGAAAACACTGGTGGTTATAATACTTATTTGCTACTGTATGTAGATTATATTCTGATTGCGGTAAAATCATTGATACTAAGAAGTAGTCAAAATTAGGTACAGTATATTAAAGGAGCACTTGACGTTCATCTGTTTTACAAAAAGGGAAATTCGGATTTTTGTCTCTGACTGAAGAAGATTGAATATCAACAACAGGATACATATTCCAGGTATTTGGAATAATGTTTGTTGGGCTAAAAGGAGGCAGAATCATAACATATTGTTTCGGCAATAGCTACAACAGACGCCCTGTGGCTGAAGAATCTTCTTGAAGAATTCAAGATATTTATGAAAACTGAACATTGTATCATGCCTGTATCTATTACAGAAGTGGGAACTTGGAGGATTGAGGCATATGAATATTAAATACGATTTCATACGTCAGCCGCTTAATGAAAGACATCTGAAGTTTCAACACATCAGCTATGAGGAACGAGAGACATTCAACAAAAGGTACTATGAGTGCACAGTTCAGTAGACCGTGTCCAAAGATGGAATTAGTGAAATTTGCAGATACTTAATGAAATTAACAAATTGAGGCGAGGGGGTGTTATAGTAATGATTGTTAGATAATCATACTCGGAAATTTTTTCTCTTTTTTTTTGTATGCTTTTCTGTGTTTTCCCACCTTCACTGTTGCAATAGCAATAACTAATAAACTGATAGTACATATCTACATAACCGGTAATTCCTAGCATTAATGACATACATTTCATCCCCAGTTGTATATATACTAGTGATGCATAGTTAAAGTATCAATCAATGATTTTTTTGTCAACAGCCTTTTAGAAATTCACTAAGTTTACAGAGGGCACAAATTCAAAAGTTTTTGCAGGAGTTACGGAAAAAAACCACCCTACTCTGCAAACGCACTATATCCAAGGTTAAATGCCGTCCACCATACAACATCGAGTTAGGCCTACATATACAAAATACCGTATTAAAGCTCATGGTGAATCTTCGTTTTCTTGGGGTATGAATTCTCATATATTTTTCACAAATGCACGATGTTTACACTGCCACAGACGTTAATTTCACTAGGTGTTTACTTCATGTTCAGAGATTTAATAAATTCCACATTACAATATAAACAAACATCACTGAACATTAAATATCTCTGAATATCATGGCTTTTTGGGCATGAAAGGAGGCAGCAAACAAAGTTTCATAGTTTGCCGAACCGGCACGAATTGTACCTTTTGCAACTCCCAGCCGTTTCGTAACGAATATTCCTTTTCTTCCTCCGATCGCACAATTAATGTTTTCTAAACAACAAAAATTAATTTACAGTCGATTCGCGCTGTACGGTATCATTGGTTGATGGTAGCTCAATTCTCATTGGTTGACTCTACTGTTGAGGCTTAACTTTCTATTATGGGGTGAGAGGGAGCACTTTATCTGTGATAAATTCATATTTAAGTAACCGAAAACAATTCATTTCAGTCAGAAATTTAAATTCTTCCATCATAGAAATCAGCACAAGTGTACCACAAGGGTCTATCTTTGGACCCTTCTTCTTCATTGTCGCTATTAATGATTTACCTAAAAATATAGCTCACCCTGTTGTGTGTTACGGTGATGATACAACACTACTTACCACACATCGGAACATTTCAGATCTGAATAACCTAACAAAAGAAACACTAGATAAGGCCCTGGACTGGTTTCCAGCCAATAAACTCCTATGCAACCCTGGCAAAACACAACAACTTCTAATGGGAACATCAAATGAAGTAGGCAATAAGTCGGTAAAACTCTTAGGTATTCACATTGACTCAAAACTATATTGGGAGGAACATGTCAATCATGTATGTGAAAAAATAACTCGGGTGGCATACCTTCTCTTGAAACTAAGGGAGGTAGTGAGCTTGGAGTACCTCAGGGTGACATACCTTGGGCTATTCCAGTCACATATTTCACATGGTCCGATTGTATGGGGGCACTCCCCTCACATCAAAAATGTATTGAAATTACAAAAAAAGTCATACGTATAATATGTAAAAGAGGTCATAGGGAGCACTGTCGTCCTCTTTTTTCCAGACTCAGACTACTTACAATTATAAATCTATACATCTATGTGGCTGTACTCTATATTAAAAATAATATTTCAGAATTTATTGCCAGAAGGGAAATACACGAACACAACACCAGGGCTAACGGTAATTTAGACATACCGCGCCACAGATTAGCGAGAACAGGAAATGCCCACAAAGTTAACCCACTCAAAATGTTCAATAAACTGCCAGTTCATGTTAAGTCTATGGATACAAATTCTTTTAAAATTAAGTGTTACAGCTGGCTGTCAGATCATCCATTCTATGACATTAAAGAATTCTTTGAGATGCCTGAGGAGAATATAAGCATTTAAAAGTTGTCTGTAGTTAAACACATTATTTTGTGCTGTGGCTAATCGTGTGTAATTACAAAGTTTATACTATAAACAATAAAACACCATATTATATTAGATTATAAGATAGCTTGTTGTGTTAACTTTTAACAGCTATCCTTTGTAATTTGGTACACTGCCATGCTTCAAATGTATTGTATAATGTATTGACAGAAGTTTATTTTATTATTCTGTATGTACTAGTACATCTTGTATGACGAAGCCAACATCATTGTAAAATGGTCTACGGTGAATAAAATTCTTGATTCTTGATGTATTTTACGTCGAGGAAATACACGTGTGTAGGGATTGCTAGCTCAGCAGCTCTACACACAGAGCTACCCCAGTCTGTTGAGAGCGGTTCTGAGGGGGGGGGGGAGTAATTTGGAAAACTGGTTGTTGTACATTACCTTTAAAATAAAATAAACTGCATTACAATAAAAATATCTAATTCTGATTTTGTTTGTTTTTCCGTTAATTGTGTATGTTTGGTTCATGATTGAATGTATATTTTAAGATTTAATTGTGCATGGAAATGCTGGCTGCAGTTATTACAGTAGTAAAAGAGCGTAAATAGATTTTGTACGAAGGAAAGTCTCACACAGTTCGTGGCAACAACAATAAAAGTAGACGAAAAATTTCTGAACTGCTAATGCCGAAGTGGAGACTCGTTAAAATGACAGTGTACCGTAATTTCAAAGTCAAAGATTCAATGAAAGATATTAACAAGTGGTAAATATAAATGAAATTAAAGTTAATAAGAAAGTTTGTTGTGCACAGATGCTGTGTATGTTCCCACGAAAGTGGATACGAAACGAAGATCGTTTGCCTATCCAACATTCGGCACATGTCTGACGTTTCCATGGCACTCACTGGAGTTTGGACCTACCTAGCCACGCCATCTCTTTAGCTGCGTTTGTGGCAAAGTACTTTGCTGTATGATTGCTGTGCGGCGCTACCGTTACTTCTCAGCTGTGACACAGAAAATAAAAATCTGCAAGCTTACGCAGCTTAACAAAAAAAAGTACCTATTTAAACAGTGTAACGGATCGTTTTTATACCTCTTAGTTTGTGGAGCTATCCTTGCCCCCTCCTCCCTTCAGTTCTCCCACTTCCTCCCCTCTCCCCAGGCATCCACACCAGACCCTGCCCTCTCCCTTCCCCTCACCCTTCCTTTCTCCCATTGGCTTCTGCCCCCCCCCTCCTTTCTCCCTGCCCATCTCCTGCACCCAGTGGCAGCCCCCCCCCCCCCAACTCCTCAGTGTGTTCAGTGCGTCGAAGATCATAACCAATGTGCTACTACAGTGTTCTCTTCGTCAGTGTGTCAGTGTTCTTCTTCAGTGTGCTCATTTGTTCTCGTGTGAAACTGTTTGTCTACATTTGTGTGCACTGCTGAACTTATTTGCATAACCAGTGGATTGTGCAAATGCCTTCAGGTCATTTCTTATGTATGTCTCCTGTTTTTACCATTTATGTATGTCTGTTTTTCTGTCTCCATGTTTACTGTTCGTTTTTCTGTGGCCGAAGAGTGCCGTAGATTGGCCATTGCTGGCCTACCTTTTGTAAGGTATTAAAATAACAATCAAAAAAAGTGGAGCTAACGTCACCTTGACCAGTTCACCGTTTGGTGCAACCAGTGGTTCCTCTGTATCAACACCTCCAAGACCCAGGCAATCATCATAGCCCGCACCACCCACTCCTTCTTTCTCTATGATTTCTACCTCACCATTTATGGCCGTCCTGTCCATCTCACTCCTACCCTCAACTATCTTGGCTTCACCCTCAACCGCCACCTCACCTGGACTCCCCATCTCCTTATAATCCAACACAAAGCTCACAACAGACTCCGCCTCCTGAAACTCCTGTCCAGCCGGACATGGGGACTGCATCCTTCCACCATCCTTCACTCCTACAAATCCTTGATCCACCCCATCCTTTGTTATGCCAACGTTGCTTGGATTTCCGCACCTCCCAGGCTCTATAAAGCCCTCCAAATCCTCGAACGCCATGAACGTTGCCTCACCTTCCGCATCCGCCTTCCATCCCCCACGCGCATCCTCTACGGCCTTATCCCCTTTCCCCACCTTCTCCTTTTCCTTGAACACATCCATACCCAGTATATTGTCCGCCAACTCGATCCCCTTCACCCCCTGGTGTCTCCCTTCCTCTCTACCTCCAACCCGTTGCCGCACTTTTACCACTGTGTCTCACCGTCTCTCCATGTTCACACCCTTCACCTCCTTTCCCACCGCAACTTCCAGCATCTACCCCTCCCGAATGATAAGCATCTCCCTGACGTCTACCTTTCCTACCAACTTTAACCTCACCTGCCTACTGCCTCTGCCTCAAGGCTCCCTCTCGTCACCCTTCCTTCTCCTGAGTGGCTTTCCCCCTCCTATACCACCTCCCTCTCCTGTGCTCCCCTTCAGATTCTCTGCATTCCCTCCTGCCTTAGTGCTCCATCGTTTCCAGTGGTTTTGTTTTTTAAGTGTCTCACTCTGTGTGATTTTTCTACTGTTGCCGACTTTTAAACTCTGTTTGACTCCAGTGATTTTAAGTGCACTACGAATTGCCAGCTTTGTTCTTTTAACTTTATGTCGAATTTTTAAATGTCCCACAATGTCCCCGTATTAGTGTATATTTTAACTCCCATCATCTCCATTAACTGTATTCTAATGTCCACATTTTTCCCCCATTTTTATGTATTTGTATTTATGTTAAAGCCATTTAGCTGAAGAGAGATAGACTGTGCTGCTGCCAGGACTCCCCTGCCAATATGGAGCAGGGGAATGAAATTACAATAAAGGAAAAAAAGAGCTAACGTCAGACAGCCATAACACAACGGATCAAACACCTCTTCCTAATTTTTTGGGGCCGTAGACATGGTGTTCAGTATGAAGTGGTGTAGCTGATCTGCGGCTCTACCACCTCTCTCTCTTCTGTGGAGTCCACTATTCAGTAATTGCGGTTTTAAGTAGTGATTGATCGCAGTTAACGAATTCGTAATTTGCGTCCCTCTGTTGAGGCTAACTGCCATTTGTCAACGTAAATTAGTCGGAAGTAACAACTAGAGAGACATAAAAGTACAATAAATCTAATTATTATCTGCTAACTGGTATTTCTGGTCAGGTCAACAATGTCACTGCAACCAAGTGATATGTTTTCACCTGTAAATGCAACTATTAGTACTTGTCAGGACCTAAGATTAGCGTTTTTATAACCAAAGTGGCAAAAAGTTACATGAGATCGTATTGTTAATATTTGCAACTATTCATCCCCATTTGTTACAAAAAATGGCTCTGAGCACTATGGGACTCAACTGCTGAGGTCATAAGTCCCCTAGAACTTAGAACTACTTAAACCTAACTAACCTAAGGACATCACACACATCCATGCCCGAGGCAGGATTCGAACCTGCGACCATAGCGGTCACGCGGTTCTGGACTGAAGTGCCTAGAACCGCACGGCCACTCCGGCCGGCCATTTGTTACATGATATACGAAAGTTACACTTGAGGACAGAAAAAAATTCATCTCAACAAAACAGTCAGAAGTAATTATGTTTTACATTTCTTTTTTTCCTCTATTGTTATTTCATACCATGCAGAAGAGAGCTGGCAGTGGCACAATTCACGGCTCTTCTGCCAAGATACTACATACAACAACACGGGAATAACAGTACATACATAAACTATGGAGATAAAAGATGAAGTTTCCACACGAAAAAGAGGAAACAATGGGCCTTAAAATATACAAAAAAGGAGTAGTTTCATTAGGCACATTTATACAAAATCCACATATAATTAAAATGACACTTGACGAAGATGAGCACATAAACACTGGTGGCATGAAGAGTAGAATTAAAAACGCTGATCACATCAATGAGACCACCATGGGACGACGACACTGGCCATACACTGCACTGATGTTACATACACAGCGAGCACAGAAACGCGACAGCATAACTTGCATTAAAATTGGAAGGACCTGCCAAACGATGGGAGCTTAGAGAGGAGGGAGAGAGGAAAGATAGAAGGATAGTCAGTGGATGAGGGGAGGAGGAGGAAGGGACACAAGGGCAGAGCCAGTAGCTCACCGAAGGGCAGGAGACAGGGGGGGGGGAGGGAGTAGCCTAGGAAAGAGCGCAAGGACTGGGAAAGGAAAAGTGAGAAAGATGTGGGGGGGGGGGGGGGTGTAGGAGGGAGAAAACAGCAGATGGGGAGGGGAAGGAGAGTGAAACCAAGGGAAGGGTGGTGGAGAGGGGAGGGGAGGACGGGGGTCAGAGTTGGAAGGAAGGATAAATATTGGGGTGAAGCACATCATCTGTGATGGGAGATGTTGGAAGTTCCTTAGGGATGGGAGGTGGAGGATTTAGAGTTGAAGAGAGGGTGACACACATCAGTAAAGACACGGCAGGAGGTGGGGAGTGGAGAGGAAAGGAGACACCAGGGGTGAGGGGGAGCGAGGCAGCTGTTGGTGTAGAGGATACAGATGTGTTCAAGGAAATGGAGATGTGAGAAGGGTATGACATTATAGAGGATCCTCATGGGGGACGGCAGACAGATACTGAAAGTGAGGCAGAGCACTTGGCATTCAAGAATTTGGAGGGCTTTATAGAAATTAGGAGGGGCAGAGATCCAGGCGACATTGGCATAATAAAGTATGAGACAGATCAAGGATTTTTATGTGTGAAGAATGGTGGAAGAAAGCAATCCCCAAGTGCAGCTGGAGAAGACTTTAAGGAGGCAGAGTCTGCTGTGGGCTTTGCAATGGATGGTAAAGAGATACTGAATCCAGGTGAGGTTACAGTCAAGGTGAGGCCAATGTATTTCAATGTGGGGTAAGTAGGATAGGGCAATCATAGATGGTGAGGTAGAAATCAGGGAATCAGAAGGAGTGGGAGGTGAACCCTATATTGATTTCCTGGGTTTTGGAAGGACTGATTCGAAGGAGCTATGGTGACATAGGAAGGACGGTGGAGAGGTAGGAGGCAGTGATACGGGTGAGGTGGGAACAATCATATTTTACACTTTGATGTGTTATATGTATGATAGTTTATGTTTTCTCTTTGATCTTCGTTATGTAACATTGCTGAATAAATAGTCTCTAAATCTGTGTGTTCCTGGCAATATGGTCTATTGTGTATTTGATTAGAAGGTCAACTTTATAATCTCACAGAGGACTAATTAAGAGTCAATATCTAATAGGTTATGGGCCCAGGAGAGATTAGTGAACTTTCCATACCAAAGAAATAAACTGATAAATCAAGGTTACATAATTTTCGCATGTGTTCAACGTGTTGCTGTCGTATTTTCTTTTTGCAGAGAAACTTTCAAGATTTATTTGCTTAACTATCTGAACGTATTCAAGATGGTTTTGGTTGGACAATCACTGTTTAATTTTGAAAAGTTGACTGGTATGACAAACTACAACGACAGGAAATTCACGATGGAAATGTACCAGAAAAATGAGGGACTATGGGACACAATTGTTGGCACTGACGAAGATGAGAAGAATGTACAGAAAGCATTATCAAAATTATGTTAATCTGTAAATTCATCGCCGGCCGGTGTGGCCGTGCGGTTCTAGGCGCTTCAGTCTGGAACCGCGTGACCGCTACAGTCGCAGGTTCGAATCCTGCCTACGGCATGGATGTGTGTGATGTCCTTAGGTTAGTTAGGTTTAAGTAGTTCTAAGTTCTAGGGGACTGATGACCACAGATGTTACGTCCCATAGTGCTCAGAGCCATTTGAACCATTTTTGTAAATTCATCTGCGTATCCAAAACTTCGTGGAGCAACGACTGCTAAAGAAGCATGGCAAAATTTACAATCTGCATTTGAAGATAAGAGTTTATCTAGTTATATTGGGCTGTTACAATGATTAATGAATGTACGATTGGCTTATGAGAAGAATATGGAGGCGTATTTGTCGAAAATTATGTCACTTGCTCAACAATTTGGAAGCAGTGGTAAGAAAATGGACGATGATTTCGTAGCTGCAATTATGCTAAGTGGACTTCCAGCAGATTTCCAACCCTTGATTATGGCAATTGAGAATTCGGGTGTCAAGATTACTAGTCATTTAGTAAGTCAGCGATTAATTAAAAAATCGACGAAACGTCGGTTTGCATCCACAAATGAGACCACAGATTCGGCGCTGGTAGCTAGTACGCAGGACATTAAACACCAGAAGACAAATACCAACGTGATGTGCGAAATATCAAGCCTTTTAAGTCTTATAAATGTCAGAAACCTGGTCACAAGGCGAATGAGTGCAGAACAAAGAACAAACCAAATAAATTTTCAAATTCTGCGAATGCAGTGAGTACTGAAAACGAAACTGTTAATGGCTCTAACTGCATCTTCGCATCATAGTGATGGCTGGTATGTGGATTTCGGGTGTTCACGACACATGACGAATCAAAGAGGCTCGTTCAACACTTTCCAATCGACCGCAGCTGCTTAAGTGACAGTAGCAGATAACAGCAATCTTCAGGCTATTTGAGAAGGCGATGTTCATCTTTGAGTTACTTGTGACGACAAGAATAAACACATAACTGCTAATGATGTTGTGTATGTTCCAAGCCTTGCTTACAACCTACTGTCGGTTTGTCAGATGGCAAGACGTGGATTGTGTGTATTGTTTGACAATGTGCAGTGCGGTGTATACAATAAAAGTGATGTAATTGTTTCTGGAACACCAGTAGCAACTGCAACTCAAATGAATGGTATGTATCGATTAGGTTAAGTGCATCATTACGCAAATGTAGCAGAAATTGGCAGTTATGAATTGTGGCATCGAAGATTGGAACATTTGAATCGTGTAAACATGCATTTATTAATAGGAAAAATGGCTGACGGACTGAAACAGTCTCGACAACCTTTTCCTAAAATATCAGGTAGAAGAGCAAAAGATCTACATGACACTGTGCATTCTGATGTTTGTGGACCAATGACCATGGCTTCGTGGGGAGGATCACGACATCTTCTCACTTTTACAGATGATCCGTCAAGAAAATCTTTTGGTTATATGTTAAAATCAACAACAGAAGTCTGTGACACATTCATCGAATTCAAAGCACGACTAGAAAATGAAACTGGTCGAAAAATCAAAATACTTCGAACAGACAACGGAAAAGAGTTCGTCAATCGGCACACGAAGTTATTTTTAAAGATAAAAGGAATTAAACATGAATCAACAACTTCTCACACGCCAGAACAGAATGGTGTTGCAGAACGCTTAAATCGGACAATCATTGAAAAAGCAAGATCAATGTTAACAGATGAAGGTCTATCAAGGGAACCTCCCCATCGCACCCCCCTCAGATTTAGTTATAAGTTGGCACAGTGGACAGGCCTTGAAAAACTGAACACAGATCAATCGAGAAAACAGGAAGAAGTTGTGTGAAACTATGAAAAAAATAAGCAAAATATACAAACCGAGTAGTCCATGCGCAAGATAGGCAACATCAAGGAGATGCGTGAGCTAAGGATCGCCGTGGTCCCGTGGTTAGCGCGAGCAACTGCAGAACGAGAGGTGCTTGGTTCAAATCTTCCCTCGAGTGACATGTTTACTTTTTTTATTATTGCAGAGTTATGATCTGTCCGTTCGTTCATTGGCGTCTCTGTTCACTGTAATAAGTTTAGTGTCTGTGTTTTACGACCGCACCGCAAAGCCGTGCGATCAATAGACAAAAGGAGGTGCCTCTACAATGGGAACCGAAAACATTTGATCGCAAGGTCATAGGTCAACCGATTCCTCCAGAGGAAAACATGTCTGATATATTCTATACGACACTGGTGACGGCATGTGCGTCACATGACAGGAATATGTTGTCGACCCACCTAACTTGTACTCTTGGCGAATGGGTAAAAACTACTACCTTGCCCGATTTAGGTTTTTTTGTAGATGTTTCGATGTTTGTTTAGGTGTAACGTTCCCATACTACGGCACAGTTACCTCGCATCGGACGGACGGACGGACAGATAATAACTGTCTGAAAATAAAAAATTAAACTTTTCACTAGAGGGAAGACTTGAACGAAGGACCTGTGGTTCAGCAGCTGCTCACGCTAACCACGGGACCACGGCGCTCCGGAGCTCACATTCTCCTTGATGTTGCCTATGCTGCGCATGGACTAATCAGTTTGTATATCTTGCTTATTTTTTTCATAGTTCCACACAACTTCTTCCTGTTTTTTCGATTTATCTGTGTTCAGTTTTTCAAGGCCTATCCACTGTGCCAACTTATAACTAAATCTGAGGGGGGTGCGATGGGGAGGTTCCCTTGTAAGTAGACAATTTTGGGCTGCAGCTGTAAACACAGCAATTTATTTGAAGAATCGATCTCCAACAAAAGCTGTTAAGAATGTCACTTGTGAGGAATTATGGAGTGGTCGTCGGATAAATCTGAGTCATTTAAGAATCTTTGGATGTCGAGCATTTGTACATATACCAAAAGAAAAAAGGGCGAAATTAGAAGAAAAATCTAAGAAACTTATCTTTGTTGGATATTGCGAAGATTCTAAAGCATATTGTCTGATTGATCCAAATTCACCAAAGACAATTGTGAAAGCCCGTGATGTGCAATTCATCGAAAACTCAAAGAGCCCTTGTGGAAACAGTATTTCAAACAGTAACCCAATTGACGATAATCGTATAGACAGTCGTCAACTAGCGCCAGCACCTAACATCGTTGAAGAGGCAACTGAACTGACACAACCTGCTGAAGTTGACAGAAATGCGGTTTATGTTGAATTAGCACAAAGTGACACTGAGAAAACAGTAAATAGCAACGTATATAGTCACACGGAAGTTGTGCAGCCAGAAATGCATCCAGAAATTAAAAAATCATCACGTGAAAGAAAACCAAGTACTAAATATTTTAATTACGATTTTGCTTGTCTTGCTTGTATTTCTGAACAAAATTCGTATGAAGAAGCAATGAATTGTGATGACTGTGAAAAATGGAAGGAAGCCTTAGATAATGAATATAAATCTTTACTTGAAAATGAAACATGGATTTTGACTGATTTACCACCAGGCAGGAAGGTAATTAGTTCGAAATGGGTGTTCAAGGTGAAAGAAACGCCAAATGGTGAAATTGAACGTTATAAGGCTCGTTTTGTAGCGAAAGGTTATTCCCAAATACCAGGAATAGACTTTGATCAAACGTTCTCGCCTATTGTTCGTCATTCTTCACTTCGCATCCTGTTAGCTTTATCAGCTGAATTTGACCTTGACATTGAACATATGGATGTTCAAACTGCGTTCCTATATGGTGATCTCGACGAAGAAATTTACATTCGTCAACCTGTAGGCTACGTGAGGAAGGGGGAGGAGTTGAAGGTTTGCAAGCTGAAGAAGGCAATTTATGGTATAAAACAGGCGTCACGCGTTTGGAATATGAAATTAGATGTCACATTACATAAAATGAACCTAAAGAAGTCAGAATATGATTCTTACATTTACTTCAGAATTGAGAAACAAAATACACTCATTATAGCTGTTTATATAGACGACTTGATCATTTTCTCTAATAGAAATAGGTCAAATTGGACTTAACATCTGAGGTCATCAGTTCCCTAGAACTTAGACCTACCTAAACCTAACTAACCTAACGACATCACACACATACATGCCCAAGGCAGGATTCGAACCTGCGACCATAGCGGTAGTGCAGTTCCAGACTGTAGGGCCTAGAACCGCTCGGCCACTCCGGCCGGCTAATAGAAATAGTAAGTGGAAGAAAGGATTAATGCATCAGTTTAAGATGAGAGATCTTGGTGAACTTGGTTGGTGTCTTGGCATGAGAATAAAACGAAACAGGAAACAAGGGACGATTAGTATTGATCAAAGCAAATATGCAGCAAACATACTCAAGAAATTTGGTATGGAACATTGTAATCCGGTTGCATAGCCATTTGAACCTGGTTCAAAGCTGCAAAAATGTGAAAATAAATTGACAGATGAGGAAAACCTTGTGTTACATCGCATTCCTTATCAGCAAACCGTAGGATCACTATTGTATTTAGCTCAAAGTACAAGACCGGACATTGCATATGCTGTGGGGGTTCTAAGCAGATTCAGTTCTAATTATCGGAAAATCCACTGGGAAGCGGTCAAACGAATTATGCAATACATTAAAGGCACAGTCATTGTAGGACTAATTTACCGAAAAAGTGAAACAACTGAAATTGAAGGTTTCTGTGACGCTGATTATGCATCAGACCTCCATCAGCGGCTATTAATGACCGGCTATATCTTCAAGTTAGCTGGGACAGCAGTTTCCTGGACTTCAAAACGACAACTAACCGTCGCTCTATCAACTACAGAAGCTGAGTATATGGCTCTATCAGCAGCAGCGCAAGAAGTGGTATACCTTCAAGGATTGCTTCGTGAATTGTGTGTTACGTATAGTGAAAAACCAGTCACTTAGAACTAATTAAACCTAACTAACCTAAGGACATCACACACATCCATGCCCGAGGCAGGATTCGAACCTGCGACCATAGCAGTCGCTCGGCTGCAGACTGCAGCACCTAGAACCGCACGGCCACTCCGGCCAGCTGGGGGTGTTGGGAACAGTCATATTTTACTCTTTGATGTGTTATATGTATGGTAGTTTATGTTTTCTCTTTGATCTTCGTTATGTAACATCGCTGAATAAATAGTCTCTAAAAATGTATGTTCCTGGCAACTTAATAATCTCACAGAGGACTAATTAGAGTCAATATCTAATAATTTTTATGTATGAAGAATGGTGGAAGAAAGCAATCCCCAAGTGCAGCTGGAGAAGAGTTTCAGGAGGCAGAGTCTGCTGTGGGCTTTGCATTGGATGGTAAAGAGATACTGAATCCAGGTGAGGTTACGGTTAAGGTGAGGCCAATGTATTTCAAGGTGGGGTAAGTAGGATAGGGCAATCATAGATAGTGAGGTAGAAATCAGGGAATCAGAAGGAGTGGGAGGTGAACCCTATCATGATTGCCTGGGGTTTGGAAGGATTGATTCGAAGGAGCCATGGTGACATAAGAAGGATGGTGGAGAGGTAGGAGGCAGTGATAGGGGTGAAGTTGATCAGAAGGGCATAGGTCTGGAGCTTGAAAACGAGCCCAGAATGCCATACACAGTCATAGGCATTCTGGAGATTAAGGGAAACAAAAATAGCAGAGCGATGGGAGTTAAGTTGGAGGGAGAGAAAGTGGGTAAGGTTAAGGATCTAAGCATGAGTGGAGGAGGAGGGCCAGAAACCACACTGGGTAAGAGGGAGGAAATCGTGTTGAATTAGGTGCTGATGGATACAGCAGGAGAGGATCACCTCAAAGACATTACTGAACACAGTGGTTAAACATATGGTGTGATAGGAGGAGGCGGAAGAGGGTGTATTGGATTTAAGGAATAACAGGATGTGGGAAGTCTTCCACAGATCAGGGTAAAAACTAGTAGAGAGAATAGGATAACAAAGGGTGGCCAAGAGGAGAGAAGCCATTCCTTGAGGTGGCAGTAGGTGATGCAATCGTGACCAGGGGTGGTGTTGCGTATGGAGTGGAGGATGAGTTCAGTGTCTTGTACTGATCAGGAGTATTCAATTCTGAGGATGGTAACTGTTCCAAGTACCAGAAGCTGGGATGAAGAAGTGGAACATCAATATTGGTGTGGTCAATGACATCAGGGAAGAGGTAGTAAACAAAGTGTGGGTCATTGGGTATGGAGCAGACTTCGAGAGGTGGGAAGCAAAATAGTTAGCTATACTGAGATTGTCAGGGAAAAGGCAGTTGTCGTGGAGGAGTGGGTAATGAGGGGTGGGATGACCACCAGTAAGGAAGTGGAAAGCAGACCGGTGCTTGGAGTAGTTGATAGGGAGGATGGTGTTAAATCCTGTGCATTTATGGCTCCAATTCCGGCAGTTCCTTGCTGTCAGAAGGTTTTGAACGTGTCTTTGTAATGGCGGGTGGCAGAGGAGCGAGTCCCGGTCATGCATGCAGAGGAAGGAATGGTAGAGCTGGCAGGATTCACGGAGGAGGAAGAGGACAGCCTGTGGTGGAAGGGTAGGAGGGTAAGTGTGGATACGTTTGGTGGGAATGTGGTCCACCACAGTGTCCAAGACAGTCGTCTGGAGGAAGGAAGAGATGTGAGCGATGTAATCAGGATGGTGGAAGGGGAGGAGTGGCTTTTGTCCTGGGTGTTGATGGCTTCCCAGTGGGGATTCCAGTCAGCATGGTGGTGGTCGTGAATGACCTTGGGAGTGGTGGCAGGATAGGGAGCTGGGGGAGGGCAGGGAGTTGTGGGAGGGCGAGGGACAAAGGAGAAGATGAGGAGGACTGGGAGGTGGTCACTGCCAACGGAACCGAGGACTCCTGCAGTGTTACGCCCAAGGAGGTTGGGGGAAGCGAGGACAGTTTGTAGATGGTGTTACTTTTGGGACATGTATGCTGATGGAGGTGGACAAGGTCACCCTGGATGGCGTTTCCACCGTCAGGGTGTGGCAGGATAGTTAACAAAAAGGGAGCTACATATGCCCAGCGGGAGACAGGCCATTAGAGGGTTAATGGCAATAGTAAAGAGCATGACCGTCAGGATGGAAGCCAGATGCATACCGTTTTCCTGGATAAAAGTGTCTGACAAGGCAGAATCCACATGCACCTTGAAAACTCAGTCTTTTAAAAATTCCTGACGGAAACAGGGCAGTCACCCACGGAAGCCCCACGTGTGAAGAGTACAGAGGATACCAGTTCTCCTGCAGGTGTCATAGGCCTTCTCCAAATCATAAAACACGGCCACTGTCAGGGATTTCCACAGGAGACCATTCATGACATGGATGGACAAAGTAACAAGATGGTCAACTGTAGAACGCCACGCTCGAAATCCACATTGTGCATTCGTTAGTAACTTGCGAGACTCTACCCTTATGTCCAGATTCAGCTGTATGTGTTAATCAGGAAGTGCTTGCCCACAAGAGAAACGTGCTGCAACATCTGAATGTTGACAGCGTCTGGCCCTGGGGCGGAGGATCTGGATGAACTGAGAGTTTAATCTAGCTCCCTCATGGTAAAGGCAGTATTCTAGCACTCACGATTCTGAGGAAAGAACAGGATCGCCTGAGCCTCCTCCACTCGTTTCCAATGGAGGAAGGCAGGGTGATAGTGGGAACAGCTCGATATTTCCGCAAAATCGTGGCCCAAGGTCTTGGAGATAGCAATAGGGTCCACAATAACATCGTCTGCTACTGTCAGGCTGAAATTGGCTAATTTGTCTTAGTCCCACAGAGCCGTCTGAAGCTGGCTCACATGACAGATGAGGGTGTGGAACTGTTGAAAGAAAACAAGAGAATGAAATCCAGTTAGATTTCTTGCTATCCTCAAGAACGCGACGACACTTTGCACGCATCTGTTTATAATGAATGCAGTTCGCCATCTTAGGATGACAGTTAAAAACGTGGAGAGCATGTCTCTGTGCGCAAATTGCGTCGCGGTACTTCTCAATCGACCAAGGGACTGGGAAACGGTGTGGTGAAGAGGAAATGCGGGGAACGGAAAATTCTGCAGCCATAAGGATAACATTTGAGAGATATTCCACCTGGTCGCCAGGGAGGAGTAAAGCTGCCTGTCAGCCTTAGTGTCATTGGGGGGGGGGGGGGGGGGGGGGGAGGTTAAGGGACCAGACTACAAAGGCCATCGGTCTGCCAATAGGGTGTGCATACATTGTGAGATAGGACTCAGCAAACGGATAGCACATGGAAAATGGTCTCTCGGTTAAGTATCAGAAAGAATGGACCACTCAAGATGATGGGCAACTGGGGCAGCGCAGAAGGAGAGTTCCAAATGGGAATAGGTGTGCCAGGAATCGAAAACGAAGGTGGGTGCTCCAGTGTTAAGGGAGAAGAGGTTGAGTTGATTAAGATCAGCCAAGAGGGCACCTTTCTGTCAGGTTCTGGGAGAAGCCTGAAGGGGATGGTGTGTATTGAAGTCACCGAGTGGCAGAAATGGGGTAGGTAGGTGCCCAATAAGCTGAAGGAAGTCTGCACTAGTGACATTGAATGGTGGAGGGACATAAATTGTACAGAGGGAAAATTTCAGGTTGGGAAGGGAAAGGCGAACTGCAACAGCTTGAAGATAGGTAGTCAGGGAGATGGTTTGACTACGAATGTCATCCCATATGACAGCATGACACCCCTATCAGATGGGATGCCGACCTCAGGGGAAGGTCCAAACGAACTGGGAAGAAATGTGAAAGCTCAAAGACATCGTGACTCCACAATTTCGTTTCCTGCAGGCAGATTAAAAGGGGAAACTGCGATGCTAAAAGGAGCCGTTAATCCTCTTTGTGGGACCGGAAAACGTGAATGTTCCATTGGAGGAGAGTCATGATGTGGAAGAGTTGGTGTCACCTCTGCGGCTGCCAAGTGACAGTCTGTGAAGAGTCGCTACTGCAGGGCACAGAAGCAGTAGGATCCTACACTATGGGGCCCACGGAAGCATCGACTTGCTTGTGCGATAGGTCTGTGGAGTCCAATGTTGAAAAATGGTTGGTGGTGTGCTCCAGCAACACAGAGGTCGGCCAGGGTAAGGTATCACGTAGTGACACCGTCGAAGAGGATCATCGAATCAGCGAAGGAGAAGAGAGTCTGCCTTTGGTGTACTTCTTCAAGGCTTTCCTGTTAGAGGAGGACTCAGGTGTTGCACAGTTGGATGGGGGTGGGGGATTTCATAACCTCAGAGCTGAAGTTGAGTTTGGATGTCTTTGTGTCCATGTCATGCATGGAGTGTGGGGTTAACAAGCACAGAACTGTAAGTGGCAGATGGGAGAACACAGGGTTGCAACTAGCCAGTAATTTGTGAGGGACGGGGTAATGCACTTTTTCCTTTACCCAGACCTCTTGGACAGCCCGCTCATCAAAATACACAGGACAATCCTGAGCGGAGGTGGCATGGCAGCCATTGTCGTTTATACAGTGGGGAGAAGGAGGCAGACAATCATCCTTTTGCGCACCCCTACCACACTTTACACATTTGGCTAGGTATCGACAAGACAGTCTAGTGTGATTTTCCTAACTATTTAACAAGAGCAGAATCAGTACTTTTTGCAGATGAAACGAGCCTTTTTATTAAGGGAGTTAATGAAGTTGACCTACAAGAAGAAATAGCTTCAACAATGAATGAGGCAGCTGAATGGTTCAAGGATAATTACTTAGTTGTAAATGACAGAAAAACCACTTGGATGGACTTTAGGCACATAAGGAACAAAGTAAAAAATAACATAAGAGTAGAGATTGGGAAATGTCTGATAGAACAAACCTCTTTTAGAAAATTTTTAGGTGTATAGCTGGACAATAACTTGATATGGGAAAAACATATTGAAATATTGAATAAAAAATTTTTGTGAATACTGTTATATATTAAGAAAACTTAAAGAAAACTGCAATTTTGAAACAGTACTATGTGCCTACTACTCTTACATTCATAGTAGTCTAAGATATGGTATTATATTTTGGGGGAATACAGGTTTCGCAAAAAGTTGTTTTAAGCTCCAAAAGAGAGCTATTTGTATTCTGGAGGGTGTTGCCTACAGAGATACATGTAGAGGACTCTTTAAGGAGATGAAAATTTTGACCCTCCCTAGTTTATTCATCTATGAATCAGTATGTTTCCTAAAGTCAAATTAAGAATTATCTTCTCTAAACAGTGAAGTACATGACTATCAGGCCAGAAACAGGCACGATTTCCATAGAAACATACATTCAAAATCCCTGTACCAAAATAGTGTGATGTATCTACACAAAATAATGTTCAGTGCCTTACCAAAAGAAATAAAAAGCACATAAAACTTACATATATTTAAAAAAGAATTAAAGAGGCTACTATTAGGTCAGAGTTTCTATAATGTTGATGAATTTCTTTGCTATCTAAACAGATAGTGCTCATCTTTTGATTTTTCTGCATAATCCTTCGTTTTTTTCCAACTTGCATGTAAATAGAAGACAAAATATGTGAAGTTTAACTAAGAAAAATATTAAAGTGTTATTAAGAAAATGTTATTCCCCTTAATGGATTTTTCTTTGCATAAACCTTGTAAATTTTTTTCTCATCTTTCATGTAAAAAGAAGACAAAATATGTAAGGTGTAACTAACAAAGCGTTATTTCCCTTAATTGTTAAAAATATAAATCATGCTCTCTCTCTCTCTCTCTTTCTTTCTATATGGCAATTCCTATATCATGTATATGATAAAATGGATGATAATAAATTGAATTGAATTGAATTACCATGTCACAAGTTTTTTAAAACCTAGTGCAAGTCTGGATCAAGCGATAGACGATGTAAGTTCACTTTGCAAAGACTTCACAAAGGAGGACACTGTGGTAATAGTGGGTGGAGCAGGCGACAGCATAGATAGGAACCCTAATCATTCATCTGAGAGTGACCTGGTAAAGGTAGCTTCAGCTACGAGACGTACTGGTGTTGGGCTTGTGTCTGTTCTGAGGCATCATGACCAGGCGCAGTTAAACTCTTCTGTTAGGAGAGTTAATTTAGAGGTGGAACGGCTGCTTGGATCAGGTATGGGGTCTCATATGAGTGTTGTTCCTGTTGGCTCTGTTAGCAGGTGGGACTACACTAGGCATGGCCTTTATCACAACAGGAAAGGGAAGGGAAAACTGTCTGGGCTAATAGCAAATAACTTAAGGGGGGGGGGGGTCACAAGTGGTAAAGTACCAGTGGTTACAAGTGACAGATCAGCAGTTTGTTTTAAGGTAGGGAGGGCAGAAACAAAAGATGTCCAGAGACAGGCTGAAAAAAAAACATTCACATTGATAAAACAGGCAGCCAGAAAGCAAATTTTAATGTACACAATTCATGCAGACAGCCTCTGATTGAAACTAGATATTCTCAAAAATTGTCAGGAAAATTAGGCTCATCCAGTAGTAATTCAGACAGTGCACAAATTAGTTATCATTATTTCATCAGAATATTCAAGGATTAAGGGGTAAGCATAATGAGTTGCTTATTTGTGTTGAAGAATTAGAGTTGAGCAAACCAGTTGATATAATCTGCCTCTCTGAACATCATATGGCCACTGGTATAGATATGTTAAATGTTACAGGATTCAAGTTAGCCTCTTACTTCTGTAGAGAGGATATGGAGAAAGGAGAAGTTGCCACAGTCATCAGAAACTGTTTTGATTTCAAGAATACTGACAGTAATAAATTTTGCTCAGAGCAGCACTTAGAAGCTTGTTCAACAGAAGTAGTATTTCATAATAAGTCCTTTATAATTGTAGGTACATACAGATCATCTTCAGGAAATTTTAACTTCTTCATGAAACATCTGAAAGCTCTGATGTCCCATCTCATGGTTTTTTTAAAAAAAAAAAAAAAAAAAAAAAAAAAAAAAAAAAAAAAAAAAAAAAAAAAAAAAAAAAAAAAAGAGAGGAAATAGTGGCTGCTGGTGATTTCAATATGGATTTATTGAAAAGCTCTGCCATGAACGATTGTTGCAGTCAGTAGCACTATCATTCAATTTAGTTCCTACTGTCAACTTTGCTACTAAGATATGTAAATGCTGTGAGACTGCTATTGATAATATCTTTGTAGACAGTTCTAGGGAAAAAGTCATATCACAAAACCAATTATAAATGAGCTATCTAATCTTGACATGCAAAATCTTGTGTTAAATGTTGAAACTTGTCAGGATATAAAATCTATTAAATATGAGTACAGGAGGGTAATAAATAAGTAAAAAATTGAGGAATTCAGGAAATTGCTTAAAGACATGAACTGGAAGGATGTTTACAATACTTCTGACTCAAATGGAAAATACAAAGCATTCATTAATAAAGCTGCCTTCACATTTGAAAATTGTTTTCCCCTAAAGGTAACTCAAATCATACAGAAGTGGAAAAATAAACCATGGATTACACAAGGAATGAAGATATCATTTGGGACAAAAAGGAGACTGTATCTACTATCTAGGAACAGCTCTGATGTTAGAATTGTAATGCATTACAAAGAATACAGCAAAATATTGAAGCAAGTCATCCGGAAATCAAAGCAGCTTTATTATGTGAAAAAGATAATTACATCAGGCAACAAAATAAAAACTGTATCGGATATAGTGAAGACAGAGACAGGTGGGGCCAAAAAGGAAGTGGAACAGATAGCTCTAAAAATAAATGAGACTTTGGTAACAAGTGCATGTAGTGTTGCAAACCTCTTAAACAAGTATTTCATTTCTATTAATAACAGCTTGAGGTTATCAGGTTCAGTAAGCATCCGTCATAAAATCCTTAAAATCTAAGTATTCCAGTGGGTATGATACAATATCAGTGAAGTTAATCAAAGAGTGATCATGTGGTTGAGTTCTATCTTAAGTTATTTGTGTAATCAATCTCTTATCAGCAGAACATTTCCAGACTGGCTAAAATATGCTGAAGTTAAACCTGTTTACAAGAAGGGGGATAAAGAGATACCATCAAAATATCAACCAATTTCACTTTTGCCGGCTTTCTCAAAAATATTTGAAAAGGTTGTGTTCAAGCATCTCCTTAAGCATCTGACTGCAAATACTATGTTGTCCAAGTCACAGTTTGGATTTCTTAAGGGTTTTGGTACTCCAATGCATGCTGGTCACTACACTAACCATAGTGAACATTCTGCCTCATCTACAGTAAAAAATTCTCGTTTGCTACATCAAACTTCTCAATCAAAAAGAGTGTACCAGTACACAAAATAATTTCAGGAATGGATATAGGTAGACTACATTGGACAACTGGATGATGAAAAAACAAGAAAAAACTGTGTCTTCCCAATCTGCAAGTTTATGGAAACAAACAAATTTGGAGAGATGGGTAGTAAAAAATACAATGCCCATACCTTCAATCGAAACTTCTTTTTTAGAGAAAAGAGTGTAACTGCTTCTGCTTAACAAAAACTTGCAATTTATCACCAGAATGTTAGAGGCCTAAGTAATAAGATCAGTGGACTTATAATCAATATACATGAGCCACAAGGTATAGATTGTGCCCATGTTTTATATTTTTGTGAGCACTATATTAATTCTGGTTTAGAAAAACTTATAATAAACAATTATTACTAAGCAATATCATTTTGTAGAAAATGTAAAGAAAAAGGAGGTGTTGCCATTTATGTTAAAAATGATATCACATGTAGAGTAATCAATGTGCAGAATTATTGTTTAAACAACATTTGGAAGTGGGTGCCACAGAATTGTCCTTGAGTAATTACCACATATCAATAGTCACAGTATACAGAGCTCTTCAAGGGAACTATAGTCTCTTTTTGAATAAGCTAGATACCCTCCTAATATACATATTCAAACACAAAGCAGATGTGATAGTGCTTGGGGAGTTCAATGTTAACTTTCTAACAAATTCTAGAGACAGATCAGACCTAGAAATTCTGATGTCCACTTATAATCTGGTTTCTGTGGTTAGTTTCCCTACTAGAATAACTTTGTCTACAAGTACACTGATTGATAATATATTTATAGATCAGACCAAAATAGGTGCTACAACTAGCAGGCAAGTCATGAATGGGCTATCTGACTGTGATGGACAAAGACTCACCATAAACAGCACAAGTATTTATGTGAATGATAGTGTCCCCAGTTGCAAAACAGTTAGGACAGTTAATGAAGAAACTACCCAGATTTTTAAATCATATCTCCAAGTTGGGTAAAATATTCTGGAGGTAAAACAGTCCCCCATTCAGATCTCCAGGTGGGGACTACTCAGGAGGACATTGTTATCAGGTGTAAGAAAACGTGCGTTATATGGGTCAGAGCATGGAATGTCAGATCCCTTAATCGGGCAGGTAGGTTAGAAAATTTAAAAAAGGAAATGGATAGGTTAAAGTTAGATATAGTGGGAATTAGTGAAGTTTTTTGGCAGGAGGAACAAGACTTTTGGTCAGGTGAATGCAGGGTTATAAATACAAAATCAAATAGGGGTAATGCACGAGTAGGTTTAACAATGAATAAAAAATAGGAATGTGGGTAAACTACTATGAACAGCACAGTGAATGCATTACTGTGGCCAAGATAGATATGAGGCCCACACCTACCACAGTAGTACAAGTTTATATGCTGACTAGCTCTGCAGATGATGAAGAGATTGATGAAATGTATGATGAGATAAAAGAAATTATTCAGATAGTGAAGGGAGATGAAAATTTAATAGTCACGGGTGACTGGAATTCGGTAGTAGGAAAAGGAAGAGAAGGAAACGTAGTAGGTAAATATGGAATGGGGGTAAGGAATGAAAGAGGAAGCTGCCTGGTAGAACTTTGCACAGTGCATAACTTAATCATAGCTAGCACTTGGTTCAAGAATCATAAAAGAAGGTTGTATACATGGAAGACGCCTGGCGATACTGACAGGTTTCAGATAGATTATATAATGGTAAGACAGAGATTTAGGAACTAGGTTTTAAATTGTAAGACATTTCCAGGGGCAGATGTGGACTCTGACCACAATCTATTGGTTATGAACTGTAGATTAAAACTGAAGAAACTGCAAAAAGGTGGGAATTTAAGGAGATGGGACCTGGATACACTGACAGAACCAAAGGTTGTAGAGAGTTTCAGGGAGAGCATTAGGGAATGACTGACAAGAATGGGGGAAGGAAATACAGTAGAAGAAGATTGGGTAGCTTTGAGAGATGAAACAGTGAAGGCAGCAGAGGATAAAGTTGGTAATAAGACGAGGGCTGGTAGAAATCCTTGGGTAACAGAAGAGATACTGAATTTAATTGATGAAAGGAGAAAATATAAAAATGCAGTAAATGAAGCAGGCAAAAAGGAATACAAACATCTCAAAAATGAGATTGACAGGAAGTGCAAAATGGCTAAGAAGGATGGCTAGAGGTCAAATGTAACAATACAGAGGTGTATATCAATAGGGGTAAGATAGATACTGCCTACAGGAAAATTAAAGAGACTTTTGGAGAGAAGAGAACCACTTGCATGAATATCAAAAGCTCAGATGGAAATCCAGTTCTAAGCAAAGGAGGGAAAACTGAAAGGTGGAAGGAGTATATAGAGGTTCCATACAAGGGCAATGTACTTGAGGACAATATTATGGAAATGGAAGAGGATGTAGATGAAGATGAAATGGGAGATATGATACTGCATGAAGAGTTTGATAGAGCACTGATAGACCTAAGATGAAACAAGGCCCTGGGAGTAGACAACATTTCAATAGAACTACTGACAGCCTTGGGAGAGTCAGCCCTGACAAAACTCCACCATCTGGTGAGCAAGATGTATGAGACAGGTGAAATACCCTCAGACTTCAAGAAGAATATAATAATTCCAATCCCAAAGAAAGCAGGGGTTGGCAGATGTGAAAATTACCGAACTATCAGTTTAATAAGCCACGGCTGCAAAATACTAACATGAATTCTTTACAGGCGAATAAAAAAACTGGTAGAAGTCAACCTCGGGGAAGATCAGTTTGGATTCCATAGAAATGTTGGAACATGTGAGGCAATACTGACCCTACGACTTATCTTAGAAAATAGATTAAGGAAAGGCAACCCTATGTTTCTAGCATTTGTAGACTTGGAGAAAGCTTTTGACAATGTTGACTGGAATACTCTCTTTCAAATTCTAAAGGTGGCAGGGGTAAAATACAGGGAGCAATTTAATAATTTCTTCTTTTGAGTTCACGGTACTTACAAGTTAAGCCGTCTCAATACGCAAACAATGTGGAGATGACCATGGAAACTCGTCTTTTATGAGTTTTAAATTCACTTTTGCACATTTTTCATGAAACCAGTAGTTACACTTCACACAAAAGATGCCTTTCATGACGTGTTTCGAACATTCCCTACATGATGAACTATTTAATTTAACCTTTTTTGAGGACTGAGATGTGTCACAACACTCTTCTATCGGCACCATCTTGAGTGACTATAAAATGTAGACTGGCAATGGCAAGGAAAGCGTTTCTGAAGAAGAGAAATTTGTTAACATTGAGTATAGGTTTGAGTGTCAGTAAGTCTTTTCTGAAAGTATTTGTATGGAGTGTAGCCATGTATGGAAGTGAAACATGGACGATAAATAGTTTAGACAGAAAGCGAATAGAAGCTTTTGAAATGTGGTGCTACAGAAGGATGCTGAAGATTAGATGGTTCAAATGCCTCTGAGCACTATGGGACTTAACATGTAAGGTCATCAGTCCCCTAGAACTTAGAACTAATTAAACCTAACTAACCTAAGGACATCACACACATCCATGCACGAGGCAGAATTCAAACCTGTGACCGCAGCCGTCGCACGGTTCCAGACTGAAGCACCTAGAACTGCTCAGCCACACCAGCCAGCTGAAGATTAGATGGGTAGATCACATAACTAATGAGGAGGTATTGAATAGAATTGGGGAGAAGAGAAATTTGTGGCACAACTTGACTAGAAGAAGGGATCGGTTGGTAGGACATATTCTGAGGCATCAAGGGATCACCAATTTAGTATTGGAGGACAGTGCGGAGGGTAAAAATTGTAGAGGGAGACCAAGAGCTGAATACACAAAACAGATTCAGAAGGCTGTAGGTTGCAGTAGGTATTGGCATATGAAGAAGCTTGCACAGGATAGAGTAGCATGGAGAGCTGCATCAAACCAGTCTCTGGACTGAAGACCACAACAACAAACAAATTCTGAGAATACCTGTTACGTGCAGTTCAGAACCTGCAAGAGATGTCCTTCTATCATGTGTATAACATGTAAAGACAAGCAGATTGAAGAGGTTGACAGCATTAAATTTCTGGAATTACAACTCAATAATAAATTCAGTTGGTAAAGGCATACCACAGAATTGCTTAAGTGCCTAAACAAGTCTGTATTTGCAGTGAGAATGATGTCAGATGAAGGAGATATAAATATAAAAAATTGTGTACTTTGCTTACTTTCATTCTATTATGTCATGCAGGAACATATTCTGGTGCAACTCACCAAACTGAGCAAAAGTTTTTAGGGTGCAAAAACATGTGATAAGAATCATTTGTGGTGTAAATTCAAGAACACCATATAGAAACCTGTTCAAGGAACTTTGTATTCTAACCACTGCTCCTCAATATATTTATTACTGAATGAAATTTGTTGCAAGTAATACGTCTCTATTTCCAATCAATAGCAAATACATAGTATTAATACTAGGAATAAGAACAATCTACATAAAGACCTAAAATCACTTTTCTTGGTCCAAAATGGATTCCAGTATTCAGGAACACACATTTTCAATAAATTGCCGGCAACTATTTAAAACTTGGTTTCAGATAAAGCACAGTTTAAACAGAGTTTGAAAGTCTTTTTGATAAGCAACTCCTTCTATTCTATAGATGAGTTTCTTAATAGAGACTGTTAAGCCAGTTTAAGTAAGAACGTCTGTTAGATAGTTTTGAGAGCACTTGGTCACAACAGTCAAGATTAGGTATTTTGTGTATGATAAATTTATTAATTGTGCGTAACAATGTTTCATTTTGATGGCGTGTTAATTCTGTAAATATTAGCTGTTCCAGTTTACCACATTGTATTCACCTATTTTGACAATATCCTGACAAATGATTAGGGTAATAAGTATTATATCAAATGTTTTATGTTATACATGCTGACATGTTCCACACCCATGAAAATCGTCTCATTTTTTGGGTCTATGGATTGAAAACTGAACCTAATCTAATCTAGTTTCCATACAACAAGCATATGAGAGGACAGATATTTTGTTCACATTGTCATGCATTATCATATAGCCAGACCACATTTTTAATCGAGAAATGAGCTTGTGTTAATAAGACAAGTATTTACAAGGACAGTATGATGATGTCTGGAGCGTTATGGTTTGTCACCACAGCAACCATTGCTGCTGTTTCCCTTTTTGCAGGAGCAGTGAGAGGCATGCTAACAGTGATCACCCAATGAAATCACTGGATGCACGGCTGACACCATAGTGCTCTTTTAGATGAAAACCAGTTCTGCATATTGCATCATGATGGCTGAAACTTAGAGTGGAGACTATGAGGAGAATGAGTGTTGCCAAATTCATTCATCATCTTCATATGTTGCCAGCACCTGACTTGATGGTGTAGGGTGCCACTGTGTACACAACACAATCACCTATGGTTCACAAAGCTGATACTTTGGATAGCAGACATTAAATTTCTGATGTGTTAAGTGTTCTCAGCACAAGAACACACAGGTGATGACAGATGCAGCACTTTATTATGTCTAGAAATAACTTGTACAAGAAGACACTTGCCATGTAGTGGCTACAGTAATAGCCTGATAATCCTGGTCAAAATGTCAATATTTAACTGAGGGCGAGGCTGGCCGGGCCTGACTCTATTTGCGGTGAGCTGGCCAGTAGAGGAAATGGAGGAGAGACTGTGCATTCATGCACAAGTGGTGGCTTCTGATAGTTCTTGTGTCTACTGACTTCTGTAGTGCACCTTAGGACTGCACATTCGATCTCACATGTGAAATCTATGCTGGTCACTACAAGCCTCCCTCCTTGGGGATGGAGCATCATAGATTGCCCAGGCAATGTGTGGATGGCTGTGATGTGTAGATGGTGTCCACATCCATGGAGGCCCCGCTGGTGAGAGGGGCAGCAACTCCTGGTCACCATATACCTAAGAATATGGGCAAAAGTGGTCAGTGAATGGACTGCCCTTATCCTACCCCCTATCAGAGCACAAAAGGACAGGAGCAGTGACAGGCAGTCCAAGCCAGAGTCCCTGGCAATGTCTGGTAGTGGTGTGGAAGCCAGAGATGACACTGCTGCAGGATGAGACCATGCACGAGACATCAAACCAGTGAGGGGCACATCCACTAGCTGAAGGGGCACCAAAGCTGCTGCTGGAGGCTGTGGGGTTGTGGGCTCATCAAGTGGAAGTGCTGTCACAGGTGGAAGAGTGCACCAGCAAAGGTGGTAGTGTGGATGAGATGGGGATGTGGTTGCCCATCTAGACATGGAGCTGATTTCAATGACGCTGAACCTCCCTGTCTCTGGTCAGGAGGATGAAGACATGATGGCTATTATGATGTACGATGACTGCCAATAGCCAGTGGAGGCACTGACCAAACCCCTGGGACCAGAATACTGTCCCTGGTGGAAAACGTGGTACAATGGAACATGACGGATGAGATCCTGGAGTACCAAGATGAAGCAGCATCTTCAGCTGATGCCCATGGAGAAGCTTGGCAGGGCTACAGGAATCAATAGGAGCTGTCCAGTAGGGCATGAGAAAAAACCGTACTGTCATCTTGGCGGGGAAGTCTGTAGATATTTTTTGATCTGGTTCTTAAAGGTGTGAACCATATCCTCAGCTTCTCAGTTAAACTGGGGATGAAAAGAAGGGGAGCAAACACGATGAATACCTGACCACACAGAGAAATCATGAACCACCTGATACAGTAACTGAGATTCATTGTCAGGAATGAGAGTAACTGGCACACTTTCTAAGGAAAAAATTTTTGAGAGAGACTAAACAGTGACTTCAGTAATAGCCAAGAAGCACTGGACCACATATACAAAATGTGGAAAT
Source organism: Schistocerca serialis cubense (assembly GCF_023864345.2). NCBI lineage: Eukaryota > Metazoa > Arthropoda > Insecta > Orthoptera > Acrididae > Schistocerca > Schistocerca serialis. Next base: position 73,085,638 of record NC_064640.1, read on the forward strand.
GCATCAATGACAATCAGCCAAAACATATTCAAAAACAGATCCACAAAATCCACCTGGATACATTCCCAGGGCTGGAATGCTGGAAGCCATGTGGAGAACAAAACCTTGGGAGCAGCCTGTTGACTAGTACACTGGGGACAGGTAGCAACCAAAAACTCCAGCTCCAGGTGAATGCCAGCAAGTACACATGTCTGTTAGCCACGGCTTTGGTGTGGGAAACACCCCAGTGACCGGCATATAATAACTGTAAGAGCTCCCATTGCAAATAACCAGTGATAACAACCCTGTGATCTGCATCATCCATGGACAGGAGGAGGACCCCATTTAAGACCAAGAAATGATGACACAAGAAAACATAGTTATGAAGCAAATTGTAAGTATGGCCCAGAGAACGAGAAGACAAATCCTGCTGAATGAGGCAGAAAACCTGCTTGAGGATGGGGTCAGACACTGTTGGTTTGAGTGTTGCGCACTAGTGATTGGAAACCTATTGACCACTTGGCAGGAGAAGATATCCAAATGAAAAAAACACATTAGCTCTTCTCAATCAAACTTGGGGTCCAGGCCAAGGGGCAGCCAGAATAAGGGGTCTGTTGGTATGGGTCTAAATAACAAATTTAATGGTTTGTGGTCAGTAATTAGTTGGAGTTTGGTGCCATAGAAGGAAAAATGAAATTTAGTGACAGTATACACAATGGCCAGAGCTTCCTTGTCGACCTGAGTGTAGTGGATCTGTGCTAGACTGAGAATTTTGGATGCAAACACCAGTGGCTCCTTTGAATTGTCCACATTCTGACAGATGGGGACAGCCCCCTCCCCCCCCCCCCCCCCTGCCCACACTGTACCATCAGGCATCTGTAGCCAAAACCAGTGGTTTGTTGGGATCAAAAGTAGCTAGACATGGTGCAGACCTGAGGCATTGCATTCCTTCAGCATAGTGAAGGCTTGGTCACTTACCAGAGCTCAGACAAAGGAAGCATCCTTGTGGAGAAGGAGGTAGAAAGGGCATGCAATGGTGGATGTCCTCAGAATAAATCAGTGGTAATAGGCAATTTTACGTAGGAAAGCCTTCAGTTATTGCAATGCCAAGGGATGTGGCATGTCTGTAATGGCTCTGGTCAGACTCTCCATGGGTCAGAGGCCCTGCCACAAGATGGTTTGAAAAATTTGGACTTCTGCAGATTTCAATGCAGACCAATGGCCCAGCATTTTTTTAAAAAGGGCCCAGAGGTAGCGCAGATGGTCTCTTGTAGTACATCCAATAACGACAGTGTCATCCAGGTAGTTGAAACTGTGCGGAACAGTGAACATGACCTGTTACAGATAGCACTGTAAAATTTGCAGGACACATGCCACCCCAAATATCAACCATTGGTGTTGATACATGACAAAAGGTGTATTAAGAACCATGATATGCTTGGATTCCTCATCCAGGAGTAACTGGTGATATGCTTTGGAAAGATCAAGTATGGGGAAGAACTGACCCCCCCCCCCCCCCCCCCCCTGCTAATCATGTAAACAGTTCATCCAAATGTGGCAATGGATATGTGTCAATCACAGACTGTGAATTCATGATTGCCTTAAAATTGCCACAAGTTGCAATTTACCAAAGGGTTTCTTCATGATGACAAGGGGTGTGGCTCATTCACTAGAGGAAATAGGAACCACAACCCTGAAGGAGGTGAGCCAGTCCAGCTCCACCTTTAATTGAAAGTCTTTGGCACACCCTAGGCCTTCTGCAAAGATATCCTAAAATTCTGAGGACAGAGATTCCAATGATTGATCAGGACTTTGGCAGATACTAAGGGTATGGAGACCAGACTGAAAAGCGTAAGGCCAGAAAGACATCAAACTAAAAAAGGTTTGCTGAACTTGCATCATGGATGACAATAAAGGTAATAGGCTCAGCCTCTGATTTATAGGTAAATTCTGCCATGAATTGTCCAAGCGAGGGATTCGCTGTTTACCATATCCACAGAGGAGCCCATTTAGTGACAACAGTGGTGGAGAGCCAAGGTTTAAATATGTTTGGGCATTAACCAGGGAAATCTCTGTGCTGGTGTCTACTTGCAGACACAGCTGTTGTGAGAGAACCAAAACCTCAATAAAAAGATTGTTGGAATCCTGATTGGGGATGAGTTCTGACAACAACACTTCCATATCCATGTTCTCTGATACTGTGTTCTGTTCCATTGAGTAGCAGACTACTGCAGTGAGGCCTGTGTTTTGATAGTTATGACAGACAGCCCAATGCTGGGGACACTCTGATCTGTCATGTTGGGAATAACAAGACACACTTGATGGCAACAGGGAGTGATGGCTGGAACACCGTTTATGTGCCGTGCCTAGTTTACACGATGTTGCAGGCAACTGCGCTACCAGCCACTGCACATGCGTGCCTCGCATTTGGACAACTCATCAGTGAAACTAAACAGTTTCTGCGTGTTCCAACTTTGGCAACACAAGTTGCATGGGTTTTGAGCTTATGTTGTTCGTAGAGTGTAGAAAAACTGAAATATGAAATGAGGAATGGAGAATAATGTTCGCTTCTTGGATATCTATGCTTTCTGTAGGTATTTGTGGAGTTTCAGTAATGCTGATTACAAAAATAAGCAATATATTGCTGCTTCTGAGACCGTCACGTGCAATCAGAACATAGATAGTTTGACAATATCTAAGCTGCAGGGCAAAATTTATTGAATTAAGAAAAATACAAGCAAATGTAATTCTATCTGTAGAAATGCTCTTGCCTACAAGACTAAAATCACATCATTCGAACTGGTTGACCCTTTCCCTGCCCCCCCCCCCCCCCCCCTACACAGATCAAGAAGCTACATTCTTTATTCAATATTCATCTATTTAAAATGTCACAGCAGTATTCACCATTCACATATGTTTGAATTTTGTAATATTGCCACTGTACAGATCAGTAGTTTGCAAACCATTCTCTTCTTAATGTGACCTGCTTCAAATAATTACTGCTGTTAATGTTAATAATTATTATTGTTAATAATTATTGGTGTTAATGAAAAATCGACATCACCAACTAAAACCACATCTTATAGCATGCTGAGTGTTCTTGATTTTAATGCATGCAATATGATATGTAATGTCAGTTCTGGCAACAGTGTTTCATGCATTACAGTACCTTTACTCGTTATTGCATAACTCTGCTTAGAAGAACATTAACCATTCTTGTGACATTCTAAGATAGCTGAAAGAACTTCTTGGGTCTTTCATTATAAATTATTTCATCAAGGATGCTGAGCAACCAGCTGACGTCTGTTCTTCATCCAGCCACAAATTGAAACACGTTTCTTATTTTTTTCTTATGCAGTGATTCCAGGCAACAAGCTTGAGCTCTATCGCAACGTGCGTGACGTGCAGCTGCCAAAACTTTCAATTCAGACCACGACTCAGGAAACCACAAAATGACGAAACTGGAGTATATACTGGTTTCGCCGTGTCTACAGTCAAATATGAAATCATTTGCGTGCAACTGATTCCACACAATGAGTGGCGCAACCCAATGTCGTCGTGTAAACTAGGCTTAAGTCATACTGCCTGGATGCAGTGAATACAGCTAGGCCACACTTTACCATCATAATGTTGCACCAAGCTTCCAGCTGTTGACCAGCAGTGTGGGAGACCTTTTACAACTGGGCTATTGCCAAAACCTCTTTGTGGGAGCAGTTCTCTAATTGAAGGGCTGGTTGCCGGACTTCCTTATCCAGGGCAGAATGAATGGTAACATCATGAAAAACAACTTCTGAGTGTGATCCTTTAGACTTGGCCATGATGAGATGGCACTTGTGTCTAAGTGTCTAAGGCCATGGAGGTTTGTAACCCAGGCATGTTAAGAATGATGGAGCTGCTTCTTGCATTGGTAGAATTCAACCCTACCTGCTATGATGTGCTTGCAGTGGCGATAGTAGGAAGGCAATAACAAACATAAATTGTTAAACAACAGTGAGGAATGTTCCTGCGATTGGGTCAACTGCTGCAACACCTGTTACTAGGCAGGAGAAATCTTTGACAAAAACAACTCACATGGAAGGCATGGAAGTGTTGTCATGGGCAGTGCACATATGCTTCCCAATCTTCTGCTGCCATGTCATATGGTGCGAATGAAGAAGGAAACAGAGCTGGAGACAAAGGTTTAGAGAACAATGCTGGAAAAGCCTGTTGCATGACTATGATGAGCAACTTCTGTTGTTACACCATCATTTGGAGCAGAGTCTACATGTCACAGTAAGATGCAAAAAGCAACGGCACAACAAAAAGCATGTTAAAATATGACCCTATTCATTGCCAATGTGTTCTAACCACAAGAATGCACAGACAATAATGGACACAACACTTTATTGTGTCTAGAAATAACTTATACAATAAGACACTTTCCACAGAGTGGCTACACTGCTAGTCTGATAATCCTAGTCATACTGTCAACACGTAACTAATGGCAAGACTGGGTGGGCATGATTCTATAACTTGGCAGCCAGCTGGTAGAGTGCATGGAGGAGAGGCTGCATGCACATCAGAAACTTTGCACGATTGCTAGAAAAAGCTTGTCACAAGAACTCAAAAAAATATAATAATATGTGGTGATCTCAACATTGAGTTCCTTGAAGAATCTGCTCAAAAGTCACAATTAGTAAATTTAATGATATCATTCAACTTAAATACGAAAGTTATATGTCCTACCAGATTAAACAGCTGTCTTGATCAGGTTTCTAGTAACACTGATTGCACTGTAAAAATTATAGATGTTGGTTTTTTAGATCACAGTGCACTAACAATATATTTTAATCCACCACTCAATGCACTCCCAACAGGAGAAACAGTTATAAAATGTTGAAGTTATAGTGATAGCAACATAACCAACTTTGTACTTAGCTTAGAGGAAGAAGACTGGCAAAGTGTATTTACTTCCTCAATAACAAATGAAAAAATGACAATTTTCTGCAGATATTTGGATATTACTTTAATTGCCACTTCCCAGAGAAAACAAAGACTATAACAAAAAACAGAATGCTTGGGTCACAAAAGGTATTAAAACTTCATCAGAGATGAGGCTGCTGCACAGACTTAGCAAACTGGACAGTGGCAAATCCAAAGAGTTCCAGGTATACTATAAAAATTACAAAAACACATACAGGAGAGTTATCAAATGGGCTAAAAAAGCTCATAATGATAAAACAATTACGTGGTCTTCCAAAAAATGTAAGACCATCTGGGATATAGTAAATGAACAGACTGGTACAAAGTTAAGGATAGAGGATAAACTCACACTAAATATAGAAGGACAAAAGACTGAAAATGCACATGATATTGCCAATAAATTCAACAGCTATTTTTCAGAAACTTCCACAAACCTCCTAACCAACTCTTCAAATTCTGTTCACACTCCTCCCACAAATCTCCTGACTAACTCTTCAAACACTGCACACTCTTGTCTCAAATGAATACTCCTCTGAACTCCTTTTTCCTATCTCCGACAACGCCGTATAAAATTGAAGATATTATTAAAAAAAGAGTCAAAAAGATTTATTCTGCAGTGCATGATCTGATACCCTGCTTCTTACTTCATAAGTGTTCAAATTACATCAGTGGACCCCTGTCAAATATCATAAATACCTCATTTCTAGAGGGAACATTTCCGAACCAGCTAAAACTTGCTAAAATTATACCTCTCTACAAGAAGGGAGAGAAAACGGACATGACAAACTATAGGCCAATTGCTATACTATCTGCCTTCTCAAAAATATTTGAGTACTGTATGTTAACTGCAGGGTGGTCCAAAAGTCTGGAAACACCCTCATAAAATTCAAATGGAGTAGCAAACAAGAAAACAGAGTCCCTACACACCAGGAACGGGAAGGGGGAAACTTTATAGGCTATGCCACCAACATGGCGGCCATCTTGAAAGCCATCATCTTGGCTTCAGCTCCAAAATTTCAAATGGGAATGTGGTCATGTGACATATCGAACAGATAGAGAATTTCACCAGAGAAACAATGCCGTTGTTATTTTAAACATAGTTTTATTCATTCTCAGGTTATAGCCAATTACTTGCGGCAGCAGTGTGATGCTCGGCAGCGTGAGTATTATGTACTGAGAAGTCATAAATGGAGTCTGAAATGGTGCAAAGTGACTATCCCATGCCTGGTATGTTACATGTGTTTATCTGTTAGGTATCATTTACTCATGCTAACGTTTTAATCATTCTTTCCTTATTTCCAGGTTACAAAATGTCCTTAACAAATGAAGAACGCATTGAAATCATCCTGATATCAGGAGAAAGAAGCACACGGGTCCTTGCTGAGGATTTCAACAGTCGTCACCCAACCAGACAGCCCATCACTCACAGAGCAGTTGCCAAGATTTTGGCCAAATTCTGAGCAACAGGTTCTGTCACAGATAAACCTAAGGCTGGAAGACCAAAATCGGCCACCGATGAAGCAACAACAGTGAGCATGTTGGCATCATTTAGCAAGAGTCCGCAACGGGATACTCATCGCCTGTCACAAGAATGTGAGGTTAGCCGTACCTCCATACTGCTAATTTTATTGCGGCAGGAAAGGCATCCGTACAAAATTCAGCTGCTCCAACACCTGAACGAGGATGACCCAGACCATCAGGTACAGTTTGCAGAATGGGTGACACAGCAGCTGCAGATGAACCCACGTTTCCCCTACCAGGTGCTGTTCAGTGATAAAGCCAATTTCTTCATCAATGGTGAAGTGAACAAGCAGAATCACAGATACTGGTCTGACACAAATCCGCACTGGATTGATGCTTCCACAGGCCGAAGTGGCCACGCGGTTCTGGCACTGCAGTCTGGAACCGCGAGACCACTACGGTCGCGGGTTCGAATCCTGCCTCGGGCATGGATGTGGGTGATGTCCTTAGGTTAGTTAGGATTAACTAGTTCTAAGTTCTAGGGGACTAATGACCTCAGCAGTTGAGTCCATTAGTGCTCAGAGCCATTTTTGATTGATGCTTCCAAAATGGTCAACTCACAAAAAGTGATGGTCTGGTGTGGTGTGTGGGGTACCAAAGTCGTTGGACCTTTTTTATTGATGGTATGTTAACAGCCAACGGTTATCTGAGGTTATTAGATGAAGAAGTGTTTCCCTCGTTGTTAACAAAGGATGGGACATTTCCGGATTTCTTCCAGCATGATGGAGCCCCACCACATTATGGGCACAATGTGCGAGCATACCTGGATGTGCAGTTCCGTCAAAAGTGGATTGGTCGTACGGGTACTGTGCAGGGGCCACCACGTTCACCAGATTTGACTCCTTTGGATTTTTATCTTTGGGGTCATGTCAAAGCACTGGTTTATTCTGTGAAAATACGGGATTTGCATCATCTAAAGCAGTGCATTGTTGATGCATGTGGTCAAATTCAGCCAGATGTGTTGGTCAAAGTTGATCGGGACTGGGTTTGGAGAATAGCATTAACAATCCAACATAATGGACAACTTATCGAGCCATTCCTATGACTGTTGGCTGTCTCTCGGGACTGTGTAACATCGGCGTAATGTCTCTTCAGCACAAAACACACATGCTGCCGAGCGTCCCACCGTTGCCACATGTAACTGGCTATAACCCGAGAATGAATAAAGCTATGTTTAAAATAACAACAGCATTATTTTTCCGGTGAAATTCTCTATCTGTTTGATATGTCACATGACCACATGTCCATTTGAAACTTTGGAGTTGAATCCAAGATGGCGGCTTTCTAGATGGCCGCCATGTTGGTGGCATAGCCTATAAAGTTTCCCCCTTCCTGTTCCTCGTGTATAGGGACTCTGTTTCCTTGTTTGCTTCTCCATTTGAATTTTATGAGAGTGTTTCCGAACTTTTGGACCACCCTGTAGATTAGAAATATGTTTAAATTCTAACAACATAATCACATCTTCCCAATACGGATTTAGGAAAAATAGGTCCAGCACACATGCTCTGTATGTATTTCTAGAAAAGTGCTCAAGTTTCGTTGACCATAAACAACCTGCTGTTGGTATATTTCTTGAACAGTCCAATTCCTTTGACATGGTCGACCGCAAGCTGCTGCTTATGAAACTCCATAAGTGTGCGATTAGAGGTGTAGCCCACAATTGGTTCCATAGCTACCTTAGTCAAAGAAAGCAATATGTAGAAATAAGAAAATCAGAGACATTCAGGCACTGCAGGTCAGATATACTACATACAACAAATGGCGTCCCTCAGGGATCTGTCCTTGGCCCTGTTCTTTTCATATTGTTCATAAATGATCTCCCAGAACACATACCAAATGCCAGGACCTTTCTGTATGTAGATGACTCAAATATCCTGATAACCAGTAGAGGTGACACATTGCAAGATGCAGTTAATGAAACTCTTTGTCATTTACAATCATGGTTTGAAGCAAATAAGGCTACTCATAAATACTCAAAAAACTGTAAGTATGAATTTCCATACTAGACAAAATCTAACCCCCTTCAATGCATTTATAGTTATCAGCAGAGATGACATTACAAACAGGCAGGACACCAAATTTCTTGGACTTAGCATCAGTAACACACTAAATTGGAAACCACATATTGAGCCATTGTCACAAAGCTTAGTAAAACCTGCTATCTATTATGATCATTAAAATACACAGCCAGTGTAGATACCTTGAAGCTGGTATACCATACCCTGTTTGAGTCTGTCTTGAGCTATGGCATAATCTTCTGGGGAAAGAGCTCTGATTCTCTCACAATTTTTCAAGTTACAAAAACAAGTAGTAAGAATAATGAAATGCAAAAAAAGAACTGAACACTGTAAACCACTATTTCAACAGCTAAAATTCCTGCCACTGCCACGCCTCTATATATTGGAACTAGCTTGTTTTACAGTACAGCACTTGGATGCCCTCGACAGAAATGTAGACCGCCACACACTTGACACCAGGAACAAAACATAGTTACAAATTATAACTCACAACACAAAATTATATGCAAATGGGGTTAAATGTATGGTAATTAAAATATACAACCACCTCCCAACAGATATAAAAACAAGCAAGAACCCAAAAATAGTGAGAATTAAATAAAAGGAATTGCTACTAAATCACTGTTTTATTCCGTACATGAATTTCTTGAAACAAAATTTTAATTACTTGCAATATGCTGTTTATTCAGTTGTAGATGTTTCTACTTAGTAAGATAATTTAATTATTGTATCTTATCTATATGCTGTCTGTATCTCATATATGTATTCTGCTATGTGAACTATGTACCACAATATTTTAATTACTTGTAATAAGCTGTATATTCACTTGTAGATATTTCTATTTAGTAAGATAATTTAATTATTGTTTGTTATTCATATTCTGTCTGTATCTCTTATATGTATTCTGCTATGTGCAGTGTGCACCACCATCATCTCTCATCACACACCACCTTTTTTATATTTTGTCTATATATCATATATGTATTCTGCTATGTGAGTTATGTGCCACTACTGTCATCTCTTGTCATATACCATCTTAACATAATATTTCAAATTGACTTGTCCTATATCATGATGTGCTTTACTGTAAAAATTGTATGATCTACAGGACCAATAATAAATCAAATCAAATTAAATCAAATCATGAGTGACAGTCTCTGAGGGTTCTAACATCTGCCTGCTTCTGCAGTGTGCGTTATAACTGGGTGCCCTGATCTCGGATGTGGAACCGATCAAGGTTACTAATTTAAGTCTAGTGTCCATGCCTTATCTCTGAAGTCTCTGTGATATTATGTTTCAACAAATTAATGCAAGATCATATATTGCTTGTGCTGTCCTGACCTGCCTCAATAAAGAGGCTGTTCAACTATTACACACGGCAGCACATTCTCCAGATCTTTCACCCGCTGAAAACATGTGTTGATAAGAGACTGGTATACCACTACTTGCCAGCCACTGGTATTGATGAACTCTGGCACAGAATTGAAGTAAAATGGAATAAAATATGTATACCTATCATCCAAGCTCATTTCAACATGATGCCCAGCTAGGTTAGAGACACTGTTGCTGCGAAAAGTGATGGTTCTATAGACTAAATTTCACATTCTGTATACTCCCAAATCACTTACAAATTTAATCACATAGTCTTCCTACAATACTTTATACACCCAATAAGTAAGATTTGTTATTTAATATTTTCATAGTTCAAGGTCAGAAGAAGGCCTTCACCTCATGAGAAATAGTTCCCTAGAAAAGCAAGCAGTTTTGAATCTTTTATGTTGGTATGGTCTAAGAAAAAAGCAGTATGCAGCTAATGAGATATGTTCTGCTTAACAGGTCTAAAAATGAAATCACAAGTGATTGAGAAGTTATGGTTCAAAGACATAGCTGTGTCTTCCAAACGAATAACAAGACACTTCAAAAATTAAGATGCTGCTGATTAAGGCACTTAAGATGTAAATTTCTCAAAAGTATTGGTAATTACTTCAATAACTGAAGAGTAAATAGAGGTAAGCTGAAGGAGATTTCATTATAGAAATAAGAACCAGGCTTGTGTTTTCAATAGGTATTTAAAGCAGTGAAACCAGCATATGTAAAACACTACATAGTTAAACTCAGCCTTTCTATTTAGATATAGATAATATAATAGAATTAACAGAGTTACAGAATAAAATAAAAGAATTTGTAAACTTCTTTGAACTGATACTTACATCAGATTTATAATTAGCAATATCCTTAAGGATCTTTTCATCAGCAGACCCCAAACCAAACAATATTAATCCAGCATCTGGTACTAAGGTGGCACTTGCCAGTACAGCTGTTGTTGCAAATAAACCTAAAGAATATTAAATGTATGTTCATATCTCATTCCAAAGCTTTGAAATTTTAAAGCACTTCTCATTTCAGTTAGTTATATATTACCTTTTCCATGGAAGAAATAGTCCCATATTTGTTGCACACTTTTGATTTTATCAATAGTTACACTGTATGGAGCATCAATGCTCACATACAGAGGCATATTCATATGATCATGTAGATTCATGCCAACTGGGAGATCTGACACTACAGGTATCTGCAAATCATTATCATACATGTCAAAAGTTCCAAACAGAATCAGGTATGTATGGAAAATGTATCACAAAAACTGAAATTTATTTTGCCAAATAACTAACTATGAGCCTTCATCAATCACTAGTCTTTGGCAGTCTAGAAGAAAGAAACTGTAGGTTAGGGCTTAACTGCTCACTGACAAGACCATTACATGTGGAAGGAAAATAGAGAGTAGACTATGATTGTAAGTTATCTTGTCTCATGCAAGTTTTAATTTCTCCCTGTTCTGCATTCATCTCTTCATTGCATTGTTCCATGTTTCTCGGTAGCTTGTTAAACATCTCATAATTTCCACCTGCCTCTAAAACAATTTTCCCATAATATTCATGCACTGATAAATTGAGGTGCTGAGAAGCATAAGGGCCAAAAGCACACCATCAACAGTTATGAGATTGTAGCATGTATCCATGCTCTTCTGGTTAACCAACTTTATCTGTGCTGTAGGCCCACATTGTATATTTGAACATGCATGAAAAGTTGCTTCATTGATTTATCTGATATTCAGTTCCATATAAGCTCAATGCACAAAGTATAATTTGTTATGCTGCACTGCTCAGTTGTCATCTAGGATTCCCAAAATAATTTAGCATCTAAATCACATATATAGTAATACTCTGTAATCAGAGATAGAGTGGTAATAGTGTAACATATTCTTTCTTGGTGTCTTGGAAGGTCACCAATTTCTGCAAGTGACGTTGATGGAGACCAGAATTTGGGATTTCCCCACAGTTCGTAGATTTCTGGCAAAATCTAGTGCCTGATATGTAGGTGGAAGGAAAATATCAACCTGGAAACACAAAGACTTAAAAGACTTCACAACACTAGTAGAGTAAATGCCTGAAGGGGACAGACAGTCTTCTCTGAATCTCAAGCTGCATAATGTGTTCAATGAAAACGATGATAACAAGAACAATGAAGTGTTGCTATAGGTTATAACTGTGTATGTGGTGCATTTAGTATCTGTTATTTATGTTCTGATTCTAGTTTCACATTAATTACATGCATTACAACTGTCAAAAAGACAATATTGCCACTAGTCTATATATGAAAATTTTGGGAATTAACATAAATAATCCTAAATTGTGTCTGTGTATTTGCGGATGGATATGTGAGTGTGTGCGAGTGTATACCCGTCCTTTTTTCCCCCTAAGGTAAGTCTTTCCACTCCCGAGATTGGAATGACTCCTTACCCTCTCCCTTAAAACCCACATCCTTTCGTCTTTCCCTCTCCTTCCCTCTTTCCTGACGAAGCAACCGTTGGTTGCGAAAGCTAGAATTTTGTGTGTATGTTTGTGTTTGTTTGTGTGTCTATCGACCTGCCAGCGCTTCTGTTTGGTAAGTCTCATCATCTTTGTTTTTAGATATATTTTTTTTATAATTTGTTTTACTTGAAAGACGTATCCAAGTTGTTGAGAGTAGTGAGGAGTTTGTTTTCATTCTCTTCAAATGTTGTTGCTTGGGTAGAAAATGCTATGTAATCCACATAAATAAAAGACTGAGTTGCAGGGCCAATAGGCTGTTCACCTGTGTGTACCTTAAAAGAAAGAGAAGACAATATGCTGCCTTGAGGTAAGCAAAACTGTGTATTGACAAACTTTATCAGTGATCAAATAACGAGGAGGCATGCAGTATCTGTAAAGAATGACCTAGATTTTGAGAATTGTAGTTGTGCCATTGTGGCAGCCATACTGCAGAAACATGTGAATGGTGGAACAGTGACCACAGCAGACATAAGCAAACAGTACCTGGCAGTTGCTGGTCCACTCATGCAGGTTTACCATTATGCCAAATTTTGGCAATGGTGTGACACTCACGAGCCAGCACGAGACAAAGCAGGCAGCCAGTGTGAGCTGGACACTGCAACATGACACAAACCTCCAATCTTTCTTGCCACAGACCATATGGATCAAGTTAACATAACTCCACGCAAACACCTATGCTGAGTTTTGCTCATTTATTCATTTCACAGTGTCATCTGCACACAAAAGACACAGCACTCTGTGACTCACAATGAAAACTGTGTGTTGAACTTTGTTTCACGTGGTTCACATGGTAGTGCAATGTGCTTATCAGCAGAGTGTGTACCCTCCAGGATCAGTGATCAAGCCATACCATTAGTTCAACATGCCAGTGCAGACATTAAAATAAGAGTTTGTCTGGAACGTCTAGTGAGATATTGCAAAACAAATATATGTACTGACAAAACAACTATCATTGATTCCCATCATTTTCCCATCACCAATCTTCTTTCTTGGACATAGTGGTTGGGATTGGCAGTAAAGCTGGTTGACTGCATATCTAAAGTCTAGATAGCAATAACATACATCCATGCTTCAGCATGTCACACATTGGTCAGATCACTAGGACCACGCAGGACTATTGTAGTGAGCATAATCAGCACACACACAACAGCAGAATAAATCTGTGAGGGCAGAATATTGACTAGGTTTCAGACATCCTATGCATAATAATAACACAGACACTCTGGCATGTGCTTCCATTTATTGGGGCAGTTTTTATTACGAAAACTGTTGATATTAAATTAGCGGGTGACCTTAGAATTAAAGATGAAGGTTTTTGTCTAAATTCTACTTGGAATACCACTCTCTCTCTGGTTAAACAAACAGGGAACAGAGTTAGCACTGCTTGCTCTCTCATCTTGCTGGCTAATGTTTCACTATTAGTAATGTCTGACATTGCTCATTGTTGGTTACTGTGTCTCTTGTCTTTCCACAAACAGTGTCATTTGGTTCCCTGTTTACACAACACAATCTAATGAAGGTTTAAATTGTCTTGCACAGTGATCTCCCACTGCATTTGTGCAAGAAAATGGCAAGGTGTTCAACTGTTACGTATCAGCAGTTGTTGAGGGCATTACCCAGCTGTATTCCGGTGAGTTATTTGAACACTGTACAGTTTACTTGCTCCATTGGTTGTATTACATACAGAAATTTCCATTATCACATTAACTTAAGCATGGATAGTTTAATCATGGACTGTTGTATGTTGTATCTCTTGGTGATCAGGAGCAGTCACTTGGAGATGGTTTGAGAGTACTAAGAATCCACTGATGGCAAATTTGCACATTAGGGAAAGCCAGCTCTGTGTCTTGCTTTTCACAGGATGTGAATCTTTGGCTACTTATTAGACAGGAGATCTAAAAACAGAAGCAGATACAACAGAACACATAACTCAAGATGTGCTCTACTAAGAAACCGTTGCATTTGAGGAATCATTTAATGCTTGTTAAAATGTACAAGAGGTGACAGCACATGCTTACGTATGCTCTAAAGCAGGAACAAAAATCATTATTCAATGTGAAATGGTGCTTTTAAACATTAAATTGTCTATTTCAGCCTACTTGGTGAAAATGAAGTCAGTCTAAAATAAAGTGTGAAACGTATAAATTTGTGACTATATATGTTATACAAGGTAAACTGTGAGTATAATAAAAAAAAAAAAAACATTAAAATTGGTGAGAGTGTGGATATTGACTGAGAACCACTCAAATGTTTAAGACAATAAGTTTTTATATGATTGTGAGTTACAATATGTGACTTACAAAAAGATGCTACTACAGAAACATAATTATTCATGATGACATGTTCATATAAAATATTCTTGAGTTGTTGCCAATTATTCATTACATAGGGTGAGTTTTCTAACTGGGAACAAACAGTAAGAAATGATTCTTGAGAGGGTAAAAGGCAAAAAAGATCATATGGACATATGACTGGAAAAATGCTGCAATGAAGGTATATCCAATTGAAAGTCGAGATCAACACCAGGCAGGTGTCCCACCATTATTGGGTAAGCCAAGTGATCATGTTTCAGACAATAAATTTTTATATGATTAAGGGTTACAACACTGCAATTTATACAAATGTTCTGCTACAGAAACAAAGTTTGTCATGATGACATGCTCATATAAAATATTCTTGAGCTGTTACCATCTGTATCACTTACAACGCACCAGGCAGATGGCCTTCCAGGATGGGGTAAATCAGATGACCACGTGGAATATTATCCACTAAAAATGCTACTATCTGTACCACTTACAACACATGCAGGCCTTACTACATGTGGTCTTGCCTCTGCAATGACAGTTTTGGTGCTGATTTGTTGCACAGGCCACCAGACAAGGGTTTATGAAGGATAATATCATCAACCTGCACAACACCCATCTGTGGGCACTGGACAATAGCCACGATATAGTGGCAGTGAACCATCGGCACTAGATCTGACACATTGTGCTGTGGGGATTAGTGGTAACTGCCTTGTGGGACCAGTCATCATGCCACAATGCCTCCCAGATGAGGTATACAAGATCTGTTCAAAAGATTCTGGAACCTTATCCATAAAATCTTTCTGAGCTTCCTTTTACTTATTGTGCATGGTCTCCTTTGAAATACTCTCCTCCACAATTGATACACTGGTCCTGATGCCATTTCAACTTGCACAAGCAATCTTGGTACATCTCCTGCTGGATCGCATGATGTGCCATATGCGAATATTCTTTTATCTCATCTATCATTGCAAATCTTCATCCTTTCAACAGGGTTTTTAACTTTGGAAATAAGAAAACATCCAAAAGGACAGGTTTGGAGAGTGTGGAGGATAAGGTAGCACAGTGATTTCATTTTTCATGCAATAGTCACACATGAACAGGGATTAATGTGCAGATGTATTATAATGATGTAAGAGCCACGACTTGCCGCACCAAATTTTAGGCTGTTTCCTTCCCAGGCATCACAACACATCCCAATAGTACCATTGATTAACAGTTTGTTCCTGTGGCATGAATTCACGATGAATTAATCTCTCAAAGTCAAAGAATACTATCAGCATGGTTTTGACATTTGACCTGACCTGACAAGCTTTTCTTGGTTTTGGAGAACCTCGCCCAATCCACTGTGAAGATTGGACTTGGTCCCAACATCAGAATCATAGACCCAGGTCTCATCACCATTTATGTTTCTCTTAAGGAATGTCTCATTCTCATTTGTGCTACTTCTACACAGATTTTGAGGCAAAGGTGTTTCTGGTCTTGACTCATTAGCTGTGGGACGAACTTGGTGGAAACACAATACATTCCAAGAAATAGTATCATGATTTACTGTCATGATCCAACTAAAATGTTACATTTTCTGCAATCTCTCAGGTGGTCAGTCTTCAACTGGCACACACAATTTTGTTGAAATTCCTGACATGAGCATTGTCTGTAGACATTGAAGGGCATCCTAACAATGGTAATCTTTAACTCCAACTGGCCATTATTAAACCATGTGAACCATTTGTAACACCAAGTATGGCTTAAACACCCATCACTGTAAGTATCCTGCATCATTTAGTGTGCCTCTGTAAAAGTTTTCTTGAGTTTCATACAACATTTAAGGCAGATGCATTGCTTCTCTAACTGTCCCATCT
This sequence comes from Schistocerca serialis cubense, assembly GCF_023864345.2. Lineage (NCBI taxonomy): Eukaryota > Metazoa > Arthropoda > Insecta > Orthoptera > Acrididae > Schistocerca > Schistocerca serialis. The sequence continues at coordinate 73,102,155 of NC_064640.1, forward strand.
TGAAAGTCACAAACTGTGTGACACAACATTCTACTCAATACAGCACTGAACAATAACTATCAGACATACAATAATGAAACTGCCTGCAGTTACACATTAAACACAGGCATGTGCAGGGATGCCAACCACAGTTCACATCAACACACCACTGGCGCAAAATTACAAATGTTCTGGAATTTTTGAACAGATCTCGTACCTGCAGTTCCTGCAGATGACCCTGCCACCCTGCTGGAAGAGATGCCTTTGATGGTATGAAGGGTAACATGACTACTATATGATGGGGTGCTCCACCTCAGTGCCCCCTAGAACTGGAGCTAATATTCACACTTGCCTGGTGTGTTTTCATCTGTGCTTTTTAATCACTGAAACCTACATTGTCAAAGAGCTATTATTTTCACCTTCAAGTGGTTGTACCTCCCTTGTAAACATTTTCTGTCATGTGTCCATATCAACTTTTTTGTCCCTTATCATCTCAGCAATCATTTTCTGCAGTTTCTCCCCATTTAGCAAAATTACCCTGTACGAAACTCTTACAGCCACAGTCAGGGCTTCTATGTGATCCTGAAACAGATGGTGGAGATTATCAGCAAAATTTTGAACTTTTACTATAATTCAATGTGGTGAGAATGTCAGGAATAAGTTGTACAAATATTCTGCCTTTATTAAAAGTTATAGGTTAGTATGAAATGTCAGCTATGAAAATTGTCTGCAAGTTGAAGAAATGTTGACTGGGTCAGAAAAACCAAAGCACAGATTTCAGTTTCAGTTTGAAGCTGAAGACTGTCCTAGAGCTTTCTTGGTTCATTCATAATTTCTGCAATAGAATTTATGTGTGATGGCAGATTTAATGAAGAAACTTTAAATATTCATTGAAGTCAGAAACTTATCAGAGTTTAGCATGTGATTTACATATAATATTTAAAAATACTTCTTCATACCCCCAAAGAATCTAGGTGTTGTCTAGGGCCAATGCCTGATCTGAGCAATATCTGTGGTGTGTTGATGGAACCCGCACTCAAAACCACTTCCTGACGAGCGGTAATTCTCACACCAGAGTCAAGCTCCACACCAGTAACTGCTTCTCTTGTGATAGTCACCTAGAAAATGAGATTGCACAACAAACTGAGTTGATAAGAACTAAAAAGAAAGGAATTTTTTATTTACAGGTAATGAATTTTATTCTTGTATGTGCAGAAAAAAAGGAGAATGTGAGCCTACTAATGAAAACTTTTATTCTTGTATGTGCAGAAAAACAGGAGAATGTGAGCCTACTAATGAAAACTGGGAATGATTACGAAGTACGCCATTTTTTTTAATTCTCCAATTATACCTCATATACTAATCAACATTGTAACATATGATGTATCCTAAATTGTTGTTCCATAAAAGTTAGTACATTTTTTACAAAATTCTTGAGAGGTGGAAATTAAAACCTTGTCTGGAAACAAAATTGATAACACATTCTCACTGAATACAAAACATAAGTATAAATGTACAATATTCTGTAATGCCATAAATCTTTTTTCCTGAAATATATAAAAAAAAGAAGTTCTTAAGGATCATCACTATCAAAGCAAGCTGTGTGGGCAGCATTTTTACAATTTCAGCACACATACAACTTCTGATTACCCTAGTAGTAGGTAATATGCAAGACATGAAATATTCTAGACATGTAACAAATTCCAAACTGGCATTACTCAAGTTGGTTGGTTGGTGAATTTGGGGGAGGGGACCAAACAGTGAGGTCGTTGGGCACATCGGGTTAGGGAAGGATGGGTAAGGAAGTTGGCCATGAAGGATGGGGGTGGAAGTTGGTCATACCCCTTCAAAGGAACCATCCTGGCATTGGTCTGAAGTGATTTAGGGAAATCACAGGAAACCTAAATCAGGATGGCTGGACAAAGGTTTGCACCGTCATCCTCCCAAATGCGAGTCCAGTGTGCTAGCCACTGTACAATCTCACTCGGTCATTACTCAAGTCATTATGGAAAGATGGTGGGCAGAATTTGAGGAACTGTTTGTATTACTCTTGGCTTTCCAGCCAATTATTTATGAAACAGGAGATTTTGACGGCATATCATGTCATCACCTTCAGGTGATATCCGTAGAATGAGTGACTTTGCTACATCACACCTCCTTTATACTCCCCTCCCCTTTTTTTCCACACTACAAAACTGCATGCCATGTCAAGTGGAGTGGAGGGGAGAGGAGGGGAGACATGAGCACCAAATGCTGGGTGTGAACTAAAGTCTCTCATATGGATACGGAAGCTACTCTCAGCTGACATTATGACTTCAGTTGACTGAACACTGCATCCCACACTTTATTGAAAGTGAAGCCACTGTTTCCGTTGGTCAGGCCATCAGTCACTCATACTTCAAAGCCTCATTAAGAATACAATCCCAAAACAATGAAGTCTGTCTTAGTATTTCCTGTCAATAATTTTTTTTGTCAGTCTCTAATTATGGAGAGCTCAAATTGCGGTGAGCAATCTACACCAACCATCTCTAATGACCTTGATGTCAACAGGATGTTAATCCCTGATATTCCTTCCTTACCATTCCACTTGTTCATATTTCATAGAGTCCCCAGTAATAAATAATAATTTTTTATTGTCATTCAGCTGATTACAGCAATAGACAAAGTCAAGAGCACATATTTCTACATGAACTACAATATTGATGTAAATTGATTTACATAAAATAAGTAGACATTAGAATGCAGTATTTTCATCTTCAAAAAATTCATCAGTGGTGTAAAACGGATTGTTCACTAGTAGCTTGTATAATTTAGCTTCAAAAATATTTACAGGCAGTTCTTTAAAGTCAGCACTTAGTCTATTAAACATCCTTAGTCCAAGAACTAGGTAGGAGTTCTGCAATTTTGATAATCTATGATAGGGCACGTCTACAGATGTTCTGTTTCTAGTATTGTGGCTATGAATATCACTTCTCAACACAAAATTAGAGACATTTTTTCTAATGTACAATAAAACATTGTAAATGAATAAGTTTACTACTGTAAGACTCTGCAATTTAATAAACAGAGGTTTACAATGTACTGTTTTATCAGAATCCGTTATTATTCTTATTACTTTCTCCTGTAAAAGTAAAATGTCATTTACATGACAGCTACTAACCCACAGTAAGATTCCATAAGAAATGATGCTTTGGAAGCAGGCAAAAAATGCTGATTTCACATAGTCATTGGGAACATGTCTTTTTAAATTTCTAATTAGATAAATAACTCTTGAAATCCTAGCCAATATATTTTTAATGTGTGGTTCTGATGTCAATTTATTGTCAATAGTAACACCTACAAATTTGACAGTTTCTAGTTCTTGGTCATTAGGAATCTCTTTGAGGCTAAAGTAAAATGTCTGAGTTTTGTTTTCATTTAGTAAGAAGCCATTAGCTTTGAACCATAATGAGGACTGAGCAAGGGTATTTTTGGTCAGTATTTTCAGTGTACCTAGATCAGAGTTTTTATGTATAAAAGTTGTTCCATCAGCATACAATATTGTGTGAGAATTTATGAACAAGGGCATGTCATTAATCATTAGCATAAACAGTAAAGGTCCAATCACTGACCCTTGAGGCACTTCGTACCTAACATTAACCAAATTTGATTTCTCCCTACCAATGCGCACAACCTGTTGACGGTTCTCTAGAAAATACCTGAACATATTTATACTGTTGTCATCAAAAAGTAGCTATGCTGTGCTTCACAACTACAGATTTTGTGGGTTAGTTGAGTTCTCTGTGCCTCATCTGCTCCTGGCACCTTTCTTTGACTGCCAATACAGTCTCCCCGATGTATGCCTTACCTCATTTGCACAGAGTATGGTAATCATCCAGTTTATGGAGCCTCAAATCATCTTTCACTGCACCTAATAGAGCATCTGTGTTTAGAAGTGGACAGAAAATAAATTTCTACATCTACATTGACACTCCACCTTATGCTGTGTGGCAGAGAGCATGAGTGTACCTTGTGTACCACTATCAGTTTCCGCCCACCAGTTCCAGTTGTGAATGGTTCATAGGAACAAAAGTTTCTGGTAAGCATCTGTGTGGGCTTGTAGCTCTTTAATTTTGCTTTCATGGTCTTTCTATGAGATATATGTAGGAGTAAGCAATATATTGGTTGATTTATCTAGAAATGTAAGATCCCAGGTCAAAAATGTTTAAAACTAAAAAACTGTACCATAAAATCTTTGTTGAAAGTCCAGATACATAAACTCAAGCAACAGAAATTAGAAGAATTAGTTAGGATATTGTGGCTGGGTGATCTACTAAATACAGGGCTATTACAAATGATTGACATGACTTCATAAATTCACTGTAGCTCCATTCATTGACATATGGTCACGACACACTACAGATACATAGAAAAACTCATAAAGTTTTGTTCGGCTGAAGCTGCACTTCAGGTTTCTGCCGCCAGAGTGCTCGAGAGCGCAGTGAGGCAAAATGGTGACAGGAGCCGAGAAAGTGTATGTCGTGCTTGAAATGCACTCACATCAGTCAGTCATAACAGTGCAACGACACTTCAGGATGAAGTTCAACAAAGATCCACCAACTGCTAACTCCATTCAGCGATGGTATGCGCAGTTTAAAGCTTCTGGATGCCTCTGTGAGGGGAAATCAATGGGTTGGCCTGCAGTGAGCAAAGAAACGGTTGAACGCGTGCGGGCAAGTTTCACGCGTAGCTGCGGAAGTCAACGAATAAAGCAAGCAAGGAGCTAAACATACTACAGCCGACGGTTTGGAAAATCTTACGGAAAAGGCTAAAGCAGAAGCATTTCTTAAACAGGAGATTGGAAAACCAATGGATCGGTTGTGGTGGAGATCATATCAACAATTCACGTCATGGCCTCCACGCTCTCCCGACTTAACCCCATGTGATTTCTTTCTGTGGGGTTATGTGAAAGATTCAGTGTTTAAACCTCCTCTACCAAGAAACGTGCCAGAACTGCGAGCTCGCATCAACGATGCTTTCGAACTCATTGATGGGAACATGCTGCGCCGAGTGTGGGAGGAACTTGATTATCGGCTTGATGTCTGCCGAATCACTAAAGGGGCACATATCGAACATTTGTGAATGCCTAAAAAATCTTTTTGAGTTTTTGTATGTGTGTGCAAAGCATTGTGAAACTATCTCAAATAATAAAGTTATTGTAGAGCTGTGAAATCGCTTCAATCATTTGTAAGAACCCTGTATAAAATGAATGAGCTAACATCTCCTACCTAACAGCATAGCCAAAAGATAACACCACAAATCATTGCAACTTTTACCAAATTTCTTAAATTGCATCATTTTCTGCCTTTGACTGTGTTTTTATAGTGCTACTGTAATTTTGGTTTATAGCATCTCCACTGATATGGTACAAAGAACCAAGAAACACATAATAGGAGAGAACAGGGGTGCATCTGACATGATTGTAATAGAGTCAAAAGTTGTTATCAATGACATGAGTAACATGTTGCATAGATCTCTGGTGTTTGCCATCAAGGGTGACAGAGCTCTGCAAGTAAGTTGTTATTTTTATTCTGTTTCTGTGCTGTAATATGACATAAACTCTTATATGTATGTGAATGTTAACACACTGAAAATTTGTTGCACATACTGTTATTCTCTTATTGTGTTTTTCTCAGTACATTGTATTATATCTTTGTAAATGCTTGACAATGGCACATTAGACAAAATTACAATAGCACAATATAAAAGTAACAGCAAACAGTGGGAAATGGTGCCATTTAAAAAATTTGTGGAAGCTGTGGAACCAGATTACAAGAAGTTAATTTGTCTCATTTTGACCTAAAATAGAGAGCAGATCACCTAGGAAACAAGTGGGTCCTCTCTAGCCACAATATAAATACAGTTATACTGTATCTTACTTTCAACAATAATAAAATGCTATTATGTTCTCATTTGTACCTATGATACACTAAAGAGCCAAAGAAACAAGCATAGGAATGCGTATTCAAATACAGAGATATGTAAACAGGGAGAAGACAGTGTTGTAGTCAACAATGGCTATATAAGACTGCAAATGTCTAATGCAGTTGTTAGATCAGTTACTGCTCCTACAATGGCAGATTATCAAGATTTAAATGAGTTTGAATGTGGTGCTATAGTTGGCACGTGAGCAATGGGACACAGTATCTCTGAGGTGGTGATGAAGTGGGGATTTTCCTGTATGACCATTTCACAAGTGCACTGTGAATATTAGGAATCCGGTAAAACATCAAATCTCCATTGCTGCAACTGAAAAAAAAATCCTGCAAAAATGGGACCAACAACAACTGAAGAGAATCATTCAGTATGACAGAATTGCAACCCTTCCACATATCGCTGCAGATTTCAGTGCTGGGCAATCAAGAAGTGTCAGTGTGCAAACCATTCAACAAAACATCATCAATATGGGATTTCAGAGCCAAAGGCCCACTCATGTACCTTTGAGGACTGCATGACACAAAGCTTTACAACTCGCCTGGGCCTGTCAACACCAACATTGGACTGTTGATGATGGGAAACATGTTGCCTGGTCAGTCAAGTCTCATTTCAAATTGTATCGAGCAGATGGATGTGTGTGGGTATGGAGACAGCCTCATGAATCCATGGACCCTGCATGTCAGCAGGGGAGTTTTCAAGTTGGTGGAGGCTCTGTAATGCTGTGGGGCATGTGTAGTTGGAGTGATATGGGACCCCTGGTATGTATAGATATGACTCTGATGGGTGACACATATGGAAGCACCCTGTCTGGTCACCTGCATCCATTCATGTCCATTGTGAATTCTGACAGATTTGGGCAATTCCAACAGGATAATGTGACACCCTGCATGCCCAGGGTTGGTACAGAGTGTCTCCAGGAAAACTCTTCTGAGTTTAAACACTGCCACTGGCCACCAGATTCCCCAGACATTAACATTATTGAGTATATTTGAGATGCCTTGCAACGTGCTGTTCAGAAGAGATCTCCATCCCTTGTGCTCTTACTGATTTATGGACAGCCCTGCTGGATTCATGATGTCAGTTGCCTCCAGCAGTACTTCACGCATTAGCTGGGTCCATGCCACATGTGCTGCAGCACTTCTTCGTGCTTGCAAGGACCCTACATGATATTAGGCAGGTGTCCAGTTTCTTTCGCTCTTCAGTATAGAACCCCTTGATAAAAGTAAACACTTTTTTATTTATCCTGTGCTTCCTTTTATGTGGGTAATTGCTTTTTAATGAGTTTAAATAAGTGAACAACCATAATTTTCCAATGAAAGCTAACATGCATTGTGCACAGAACTAAAGTAATCAGTGAAAATGTGTAACAAAACTTTGTACCAGTGGGACACATCATTTTACTTTGACACAAAAATTGAAGACTGTAGTGGCACCACCTGACATTACCATGGAAAGTGAGTAGCTGGTGCAAAATTACTATTGACCACTGTGGCTCCACTACTCAGATGGAACTGATCCTCTGTCTCCTCCTCTGATGGAATCATGCCAGACTCTGGCATATAATCGGGTGCAGGGCTGGACTTATTCTCTTTAGTGTGTGTTATGATTCAAGCAGTGGAATGCTCATCTCAAGTGTTATCATATTCACTACAGTGTTATTGTGATGGAATCTATGTGTAATATATGGAACTCTGATATGACTTGGACTGGGCTTTGCTTGGGAATGTGGACTTCAGATAGCTTAAACTGATTCCTAGTAGCACTTTGTCCCTATATCACTTGTGAATAAACTCTGTAAGTGATTTGTGTGTAGATTACCCATTAATAAAGTGGCAATGATGTGGAAACTGGATGCATGCAAACTGGTTACACATGCAAACTGAACTTTGAACAGTTTTGTAACTAGGTGAGAATATGGGTTTCTCAGTCATGAGGAACTACTACAGCTCCTAATGCAAGTCATGTAGAGTTATCAGGAGCTAATGACAGCCATATTACAGACATTAGTGAATGTAGTAAGAAACTCTCCCATGCCACCCATGTTTATGGATTTTCTACCATGTAATGAGCATCATGAAGAATGGGATGCTCACTGCTGATTACTGCAGTTATATTTTTTGGCATGTCACATTTCCAATGCAGGAAGAATAAACTCCATGTTCCTATCAGGAAATCCTGAACTTTATCATCTAATACAAAAATTAGAGCCATTAATGAATACAGTAGAACATTAGTTGCCTAGATTGTTTTCTTAATTGGAAGATCATTTTTTGACAAAGACACACATTACTGCAGCCAGGTTAGAATTCTGATAGCGGAAAAAGTGCCCCAAACAATAACATGAAGATTGGGCTGTTGACCTACATGGTTTAAGGAAGAATTGTAATTTGAAATGTTTGTGCAGGCAGAATTATTTGGACTCTTTAATCAGGAATTTTGTAGTACATATTACCTGTAATTAGGGAGTGAGGAACCATGCATAGAGCAAATGAGATCACTCGTTGATGGAAGTTATGCCTGCAGCTTGTGCCTATAAAAACGTTTAGATAGTCCAGAGTTCATTTATGATGGAAGAAGATTTTGCAGCAGTCTACTGCAAAGCACCAGTCATGTGGGATGTCACTCTACCTTCGGCAGGGCCCACATCTGCTCCACAGCCTGGACAAACTTGTGAACAACCATGCCAGCAGCAATGGGTCACATCAGCATTTGAATCACGACTTGGATATAAATATTGTTTTTTTCACCATGATTGCAGTGTCTGCTCCCATTACCATACAACATACCACAGGTGGTGTAAAAAATGTCACTTGTGAGAGGTATTTTGTAGCAGTTTTAATGCAAATATGTCCCATGGAAGTGTACCAAGTGAGTGCTAAATCTACAAAGTGCAGACTTCGCAGGATAAAACCCAACAAATATACTTAGATTCATTTATAGGAAAACACTCTGTGAAATTAGATCTAGACACTGCTGCAGATGTGTCCTTGTTAAAACAAACTATTTTCTTAAGTTTAAGGCATCCCCCTTGCAGTCATCCAAAATATAACTGCAAGACCAATAGATGTTATGAGATGTTCTTGCTAGGAAAATTTCTAATTTTGCTTCCTATAATTTTTTAGACTGGGTATCAGATACAGCAATACTGGATCAGGTCATGTATCAGGTTCTTGACTAAATGCTAGCAAGCACACTTTGTGTTGAAGCAAGCTGGGATTTTTCTACTTCCCCTCTTGTTTTGCCATCTGCCTACTTAAATTAGTTTTTCAGTTTTAACTAATTACCATTAACATAAGTGAATAAGAATCTGAACTTCCTTAAAGGAGAACGGTTGGCCCTCAGTTTTAAAGAATATAACACTAAATCCAATTTTGCACTTAGTTTTATGTGTGTAATTGATTTTCCAATTTATTTTGATTATGCCTAGTTAGTATCTTTTGTTATAGAGTAAAATCAGTAATAGTTTTGTAACTTAAATTCTGTTGTTGACGAATAAACAAATATAAATTCTATAATAATTATAAATGTTTGGAAGACAAAATACTAGCATTCTGTAAGTATTTATTTGGCTCTATTTGAAAACATGTTAGCAAAGCCAGCCCTTGATTAATTCCAAAGTAATTAACAGTTTTGTCAAAAGTATTGTCTGTATAACTATATATGTTAATTTCATCAGTTAAACAAATAATTTGGTTTAACTCTTGTAGTAGAAAAAACTGTTAAAAGGAACAAATTTTTTGATGTATTCACTTGATTTAATGAGTTAAGTTTTAGTTGTAATTTCCTTAAATTTAACTTCAAACAATGTGTAGTTTTAGCACCTGTCATTGTGATTATATATAAGGGCCCGATTTTTTGTCACGAGACAGTCAGTCCATGGCCGAGTTTCAGATGAGAAACCTATGCTGATTAGAACAACAACAATACTTCAAATTAACTGTGAAATATGTGTTACACAATTAGGCCATGTTTTAAAACAATGGAAGTGTCTGTTCCATACATACCTTCCTATTCTGCAGGAACTGTGAACTTTTTGGTTAGCTTTTTACTGCTCATAGATGTTCAATAGCAAACTATTGTAGCAATATGTGGGTGGCAGCCTGAAAACTATTAATGAGGCTTATCAAAAGTTAAACAATAGTGCACTGGCCATATTAAATGTGTGTATGGGGGGTTGTGAAAAGTGAAAGTAAACAACTGTGAAACATAAATGTTCACCTGTCAGCAACATCATTTACAGTAGACAGTACTGCACCTCCACATCCTATTTTTTTAGCCAGTACATTGACACTAAGGACAACAAACAAAGAAACAAAGAAGGTGAACGTCATCACATATGGTGCCTCAGGTGAGGAGTATTGTATGTGGGCACAGTAAACAAGGACACGTGAACTTTGAACAGTGAAATCAACAGCGGTTTACATTGCAGTGAGGCAACAGCCAATCAGCACTGGGGTTTCATTGTTGCAGTAGGACAGCGGCCAATCAGCAAGCAGGTTGTATGGAAGCAGGCACTGAGCACAGCGGCAGCCAATCAACACGCAGGTTCACACAGCTGACAGCGAGTAAACAAGACACCTTGCCGAGAGGCTTATAACTTGCCTCAGCCGTGCAGTTGATGAATCAAATGACAACTGCAGCAGCAGCAGTTGGAGAGTGATTAAAAACAAGGAAATTTCATAGCCAAAGCTGTTTTGTATTAAGTGATACATAATGAGTGGCCTTAACGAACAAGACAGTGTGACTGAGAACAAACCTGTAGAGGTTAAGTTTTTAAATAAACAGAAAGACCTAATGGGGACTGATTCACAGGACAATAGTGGTTACAGAAAATTGTAAGCGATGTTAATGCAAATTATGAGTAGTATGAGTATGAAAGTAGACATTAGTAGTATGAAAAAAGACATTAGTAGTATGGAAGTAGATATTAGTGGTATTAAAACTGATGATTAGATTAAAAATGAACTGAAGAAAGAAATTAAAAAGGAAATTAAGGTGGTTAGCACTAATCTTTAACAATTAAATAAGAAGTTTGATGCAGTAGTTAAAGATTGTGATAATACAAATGATAAATTAACATTGAGTCATAAATGTGTGGAAGGAAAAAAGAAGGTTTGTGATGACAGTAGTATGAAGGTGGAGGTTTCCAATAAACAATGTGCTGAAAATAGGGTTAAACTTGAGAACCAAATTGATCAGATTAAAAAGATTTAAAAACTGGGGTAGAAACCAAGTGTGCAGTAGTGGTAGAGGAAAAACCGGTAAAAGTAAATGAAAATGTAGATTCAAAATTGACTAAAATAGAGAAAAAGGTGGAAGAAGTACAAAATCTAAAGCATAGAGAAATTGACAGTGGGTATGATAATCATTTTGGTAAGCTGGATGACAGTTTTTCCAGGGAAAAGATTAATGAGGATTTGTGTAAGAAGAAGATCACATGCCAAGTTAAAAGGAAGTGTGGCACCCTGTAGTAACAGTAAGTGCACAAGGTATATATGTTAAGTGTTTACTGGGCAATGGTAGTGATTTGAATGGCATTTCACAGGCATTTTTTGAATCTATTAAGAACACAGAGGGTGTAGTAGTGATGCATGCTTCTGGGAAAAAATTATTGGTGCTACTGGTAAGCTATCAAAGAGTGTGAAACAAGAGATACTATTAAATGTAAAATTGGCAGGACAGCTGTTGGAAAGCAATTTCTTGGTGATTCCAAATCTCAGCATTGATGTTATATTTGAGACTAATGTCTTGTGCAATTATCAAGTAGGGTGTTCAACATTCTGTGTTGGATTCATTATATGGTGATAATGCTTACCCCAGCTGTCTGTCTCATTTTTCGTGTTTCCTGAGGCAGTCAAACTCTTCTTCTGTCCCATCTGTAGTTTATAAGTGAATCAGAAGCACTCTTTGACTTTCATGTATTTTGTACAGTAGCATACTATAGTATAAGAATAGTTTAAAAAGGTTTCTCCAAGAGGTAAGGTAAACAGAAAATGAAAGGTGTCAGCATATGAGAAATATAATTAACATCTGAAGTAATCAATTCATGAGTGCAGCAGCAGAGGCAATATGCAGTAAAAACCATCTTGGATACCAAGTCTCAGTATTAATTGTAGTATAATAAAAGTGTTTGTGTTTAGTGCCATCAGCATATGGAGATAACTACCTGCCTGTAGATGTGGGTCATGGTACAGCCTTTTCCAACATTAAGGGATTACAACTTTAAACATAGTTGCCTGGAGTAATGTGTAGAAAGAATGAGCAAGATTTGTATGTATATTACCCTTCAGGCTAGAATCTCAAGCAATTTGATGGGATACAGTGAAATAATAGTTTTTCTAAGTGATAATTTTGTCTGATCAGTAATGAGAGTTAAGTTTGCCTAGGATAAGGATCTGTTACTGTTGAGTGTTTTTCAGTAGAATCAATTTTGCATTGGATAATCAGAGCAGGTGTTTATTTATTAGATAATGAAGCAATAATGAAATAATAAAATAATGACTAATGTTAGGGTCTTAACAATTAGGGAACCTGTCTCTACAGTAGGGATACTTTTTGAGAATGCACTCCACTAGCTAATGAGATAAGAAAGGTAAGTAAAATATTGAAGCTGACACACATGATTGATGAAAAAGATAATTGTATAAAAAAATGTGATGTATGTGTATTGAAGATCTAAATTTTGAACTAGGCAACATTGGGTACTGTGTGTATTGTGCAATTCATGACACTGCAGCTAGGAATGAGAGCTTAATGGAAAGAGCAATATTTTATTGAGGTACAAGTAATATGGGGCCTAATGCTGCAGTATTGGATCTATAGGTTATCTGAAAACTTCTATTTGTGTTCGTAGGAAGTGTGAGCTTAAAGTGGTAATACTGGGGTGAAGAAAAGCAATTTTGCTGATTAACTGATAACTATGGTGCTAGACTGATGTGAATATTCTAACAGGTCAACTATTTGGTAACATTTAGTGATTTTGTGAGGATTTAATCTTCTAGTTGAATGAGAGTAGTGCTCAAAGTTGAGTAGGGAAGTGAGGCAACGATTTCCTACAGCTTCCATTCGCTTAATTTTGATTAGAATAGCAATTAAGTTATGTGATGGTGACTCTGTTCTTCTTCCATAATGTAATGATTAATAAATCTATGCTACTGCACATCTTGAGTTTGTGCTAGAAGTAATGCACAGCTTGAGTTTTTGCTATTTTGCAAATGGAAAATAGATCCAAATCTTTCAAGTTTAACCAGTTTCAGACAGTTATGACTTAGAGTAATGTTTTGTAGTGTAATGTGCACTTGATTTTAAATTTTTATGAGTCCACACCTTTCATACTATAGTCAATTTTAGAGCAAATTATTGTAAGGTTATGAGAACTATGTAATGTATTTATTTATGATGTAATGGTATATCATTTGCCATTTATATTAAATTTTTTCTTCTTAGAATTAAGTTAGACGTAAAAGTAAATGTACTAAAGAAGGGTATTTTGTTTAATTTTTTCATGTACTCTGGCAGAGGAGAACCTCCTCCAAAGGAACTGATAGCAGGTTCATTTCCTTGCTAACTGCCACTTGGATCTATTGAAGGTGAGGACAACTTGGAGAGAAAATGTGAAAAACCTCATTAAAACTATGATATTGCTTGTGAAAAATATTAAACAGTGAGCAAGTGAACTGCAGTGCACAGTGAAATTTAGTTTTTTGTGATCCATGAGGATTTATTTTGTTTAAGTGAGACAGGACTTGTATAAACTGATACGGATCTTAAAATGTAATCTTTGTTTACCCAAAAAGGACATCACTAATAATAAAGATGCCTAAATTTTATTAAATGTATAGCTTATAGATATTTTGTGATTTTGTGCAATACACTGTATGTAAATATTTTGTAGGGGAATTTTCATATGGATAGTTCACATAAGTATAAATTTGAAAAAATATATGTACTTTAGTTTGGTAAGATTCATATGTATTTTTTTGTGTGTAGATTGTTAAACCGAATTTCTACCATCACTTGTGGTCATGGAAATGCCCAGTTAGGTATTTGTAGTATCTATCTGGCCAGTCCAATGAAGGGGTGATGCGACAAATCAAGCTGGGGTATTTGTACTTCCCATCTTGTTTTCCATCTACCTAGTTAAATTTGTTTTTTCAGTTTTAACTAATTATCATTAACATACATGAATATAATCTGCATTTCCATAAAAGAGAAAGGTTGGTCCTCAGTTTTAAAGAATATAACACCAGAGCTAATTTTGTGCTTAGTTTTATGTATGTAATTGATTTTCTAATTTATTTCGATTATGCCTAGTTAGTATCTTTTGTTATAGGGTGAGCTCCCTGCCGTCGTTGGATAAGCAGCTGCAGCAGCAAGTCATATACTCCTACCTCACTCATTTGTTACATAGTTTAATTCTTAATTTCTCAATTGAGTCCCATAGTGCTCAGAGCCATTTGAATTCTTAATTTCTTTGCGTGTTTTTGGTACTTGCATTGCTTAATTCATAAATTTCTGGCTTATTATAGTATTTGAGAGTTGTAGCATCGCGTTTTAGTACCTGAATAGTGTAAATTCACGTAGTCGTTTGTCTTCTGTTTTTGTTTTGAACGGCCAGTGTTGGTTGGTCACAGTCAGTGTGCTCCCTGCCGTCGTTGGATAAGCAGCTGCAGCAGCAAGTCGTATACTCCTAGCTCACTCATTTCCTACATAGTTTAACTCTTAATTTCTTTGCGTGTTTTTGGTACTTGCATTGTCTAATTCATAAATTTCTGGAGTATTATAGTATTTGAGAGTTGTAGCATCGCGTTTTAGTACCTGAATAGTGTAAAATCACGTAGTCTCCTTCCGCCGCCGAGCAGTTTGTCAGCAGTGCGCAAGTAGCAGCATTACTGCATTTACTAGGCAATCTTGTATTTTAATAACCGTTTAAATTTTGTGTCGATTTGTTTGTGCTCTCTGTAGATTAGTTCAGACGTTCTTTGCACAACAGTTTTTAGCATGGATAGGGACTGCAACTGCTGTGTTTGGATGCAGGCTGAGTTGGCATCCCTTCGCTCCCAGCTTCAGGCAGTGTTGGCTTTGGTCACACAGCTTGAGGCTGTTGCCAATGGGCATCACTGTGGGGCACGCATCCCCCGATCGGACTACGACTGTGGTTGCCAGGGATACTGCCCGCATTGAGGCTGATCCCTCACCTGTGGTAGAGTGGGAGGTCGTCTCAAGGTGTGGCAGGGGGCAAAAGACATTCCGGAGGGCTGAACGGAAGGCCTCTCCAGTTTGTCTGATGAACTGGTTTCAGGCTCTGTCTCAGGCTGATACTGATCTTCGGCCTGACATGGCTGCTTGTCCTGTTCCAGAGGTTGCCCCTCAGTCTGCAAGATCCAGGCGGTCGCAGAGAGTGGGCTATCTGGTAGTTGGGAGCTCCAAAGTCAGGTGCATAATGGGGCACCTTAGGGATATGGCAGCAAGAGAGGGGAAGAAAACCAATGTACACTTCGTGTGCATACCGGGGGGAGTCATTCCAGATGTGGAAAGGGTCCTTCCGGATGCCATGAAGGGTACAGGGTGCACCCATCTCCAGGTGGTCTCTCATGTCGGCACCAATGATGTGTGTCGCTATGGATCCGAGGAAATCCTCTCTGGCTTCCGGCGGCTATCTGATATGGTGAAGACTGCCAGTCTCGCTAGCGGGATGAAAGCAGAGCTCACCATCTGCAGCATCGTCAACAGGACTGAATGTGGACCTTTTGTACAGAGCCGAGTGGAGGGTCTGAATCAGAGGCTGAGATGGTTCTGCGACCGTGTGGGCTGCAGATTCTTCGACTTGCGCCATAGGGTGGTGGGGTTTCGGGTTCCGCTGGATAGGTCAGGAGTCCACTACACGCAACAAGCGGCTACACGGGTAGCAGGGGTAGTGTGGCGTGGGGTGGGCGGTTTTTTAGGTTAGATGGCCTTGAGCAAGTACGGAAAGGGCAACAGCCTCAACGGGTGCAGGGCAAAGTCAGGACATGCGGGGACCAAGCAGCAATTGGTATTGTAATTGTAAACTGTCGAAGCTGCGTTGGTAAAGTACCGGAACTTAAAGCGCTGATAGAAAGCACCGAAGCCGAAATCGTTATAGGTACAGAAAGCTGGTTGAAGCCAGAGATAAATTCTGCCGAAATTTTTACAAAGGTACAGATGGTGTTTAGAAAGGATAGATTGCATGCAACCGGTGGTGGAGTGTTCGTCGCTGTTAGTAGTAGTTTATCCTGTAGTGAAATAGAAGTGGATAGTTCCTGTGAATTATTATGGGTGGAGGTTACACTCAACAACCGAGCTAGGTTAATAATTGGCTCCTTTTACCGACCTCCCGACTCAGCAGCATTAGTGGCAGAACAACTGAGAGAAAATTTGGAATACATTTCGCATAAATTTTCTCAGCATGTTATAGTCTTAGGTGGAGATTTCAATTTACCAGATATAGACTGGGACACTCAGATGTTTACGACGGGTGGTAGGGACAGAGCATCGAGTGACATTATCCTGAGTGCACTATCCGAAAATTACCTCGAGCAATTAAACAGAGAACCGACTCGTGGAGATAACATCTTGGGCCTACTGATAACAAACAGACCCGAACTTTTCAACTCTGTATGTACAGAACAGGGAATCAGTGATCATAAGGCCGTTCCAGCATCCCTGAATATGGAAGTTAGTAGGAATATAAAAAAAGGGAGGAAGGTTTATCTGTTTAGCAAGAGTAATAGAAGGCAGATTTCAGACTACCTAACAGATCAAAACGAAAATTTCTGTTCCGACACTGACAATGTTGAGTGTTTATGGAAAAAGTTCAAGGCAATCGTAAAATGTGTTTTAGACAGGTACATGCCGAGTAAAACTGTGAGGGATGGGAAAAACCCACCGTGGTACAACAACAAAGTTAGGAAACTACTGCGAAAGCAAAGAGAGCTTCACTCCAAGTTTAAATCCAGCCAAAACCTCTCAGACAAACAGAAGCTAAACGATGTCAAAGTTAGCGTAAGGAGGGCTATGCGTGAAGCGTTCAGTGAATTCGAAAGTAAAATTCTATGTACCGACTTGACAGAAAATCCTAGGAAGTTCTGGTCTTACGATAAATCAGTATGTGGCTCGAAACAGCATATCCAGACACTCCGGGATGATGATGGCATTGAAACAGAGGATGACACGCGTAAAGCTGAAATACTAAACACCTTTTTCCAAAGCTGTTTCACAGAGGAAGACCGCACTGCAGTTCCTTCTCTAAATCCTCGCACAAACGAAAAAATGGCTGACATCGAAATAAGTGTCCAAGGAATAGAAAAGCAACTGGAATCACTCAACAGAGGAAAGTCCACTGGACCTGACGGGATACCAATTCGATTCTACACAGAGTACGCGAAGGAACTTGCCCCCCTTCTAACAGCCGTGTACCGCAAGTCTCTAGAGGAACGGAAGGTTCCAAATGATTGGAAAAGAGCACAGGTAGTCCCAGGCTTCAAGAAGGGTCGTCGAGCAGATGTGCAAAACTATAGACCTATATCTCTGACGTCGATCTGTTGTAGAATTTTAGAACATGTTTTTTGCTGAAGTATCATGTCGTTTTTGGAAACCCAGAATCTACTATGTAGGAATCAACATGGATTCCGGAAACAGCGATCGTGTGAGACCCAACTCGCATTATTTGTTCATGAGACCCAGAAAATATTAGATACAGGCTCCCAGGTAGATGCTATTTTTCTTGACTTCCGGAAGGCGTTTGATACAGTTCCACACTGTCGCCTGATAAACAAAGTAAGAGCCTACGGAATATCAGACCAGCTGTGTGGCTGGATTGAAGAGTTTTTAGCAAACAGAACACAGCATGTTGTTATCAATGGAGAGACGTCTACAGATGTTAAAGTAACCTCTGGCGTGCCATAGGGGAGTGTTATGGGACCATTGCTTTTCGCAATATATATAAATGACCTAGTAGATAGTGTCGGAAGTCCCATGCGGCTTTTCGCGGATGATGCTGTAGTATACAGAGAAGTTGCAGCATTAGAAAATTGTAGCAAAATGCAGGAAGATCTGCAGCAGATAGGTACTTGGTGCAGGGAGTGGCAACTGACCCTTAACATAGACAAATGTAATGTATTGCGAATACATAGAAAGAAGGATCCTTTATTGTATGATTATATGATAGCGGAACAAACACTGGTAGCAGTTACTTCTGTAAAATATCTGGGAGTATGCGTGCGGAACGATTTGAAATGGAATGATCATATAAAATTAATTGTTGGTAAGGCGGGTACCAGGTTGAGATTCATTGGGAGAGTCCTTAGAAAATGTAGTCCATCAACAAAGGAGGTGGCTTATAAAACACTCGTTCGACCTATACTTGAGTATTTCTCATCAGTGTGGGATCCGTAACAGATCAGGTTGACGGAGGAGATGAGAAGATCCGAAGAAGAGCGGCGCGCTTCGTCACAGGGTTATTTGGTAACCGTGATAGCGTTACGGAGATGTTTAACAAACTCAAGTGGCAGACTCTGCAAGAGGGGTGCTCTGCATCGCGATGTAGCTTGCTCGCCAGGTTTCGAGAGGGTGCGTTTCTGGATGAGGTATCGAATATATTGCTTCCCCCTACTTATACCTCCCGAGGAGATCACGAATGTAAAATTAGAGAGATTAGAGCACGCACGGAGGCTTTCAGACAGTCGTTCTTCCCGTGAACCATACGCGACTGGAACAGGAAAGGGAGGTAATGACAGTGGCACGTAAAGTGCCCTCCGCCACACACCATTGGGTGGCTTGCAGATTTTAAATGTAGATATAGATGTAGATGTAGATGTAGATGAAATCAGTAATTGTTTTGTAACTTAAATTCTGTTGCTGACTTATAAACAAATATAATTTCTATAATAATTATAAATGTTTGGAGGACAAAATACTAGCATTCTGTAAATATTTATTTGGCTCTATTCAAAAACATGTTAGAAAGCCAGCCCTTGATTAATTCCAAAGTAAATAGCAGTTTTGCCAAAAGTATTGTTTGCATACCTGTATATGTTAATTTCATCAGGTAAACAAATAATTTGGTTTAACCTTTGTAGTAGAAGAAACTGTTAAAAAGAATCAATTTTTTGATGTATTCAGTTAATTTAATGAGTTAAGTTTTAACTGTAATTTCAGTTAATTTAATTTCAAACAATGTGCAGTTTTAGCACCAGTTACTGCAATGATATACAAGGGCCTGATTTTGGGTCATGAGACAGTCAATCCATGGTCAAGTTTCAGACAAGAAACCTATGTCGATTAGAACAACAACAATGCTTCAACTTAACTTGAAATGAGTGTTACACAATTAGACCTTGTTTTAAAACAATGACAGTGTCTGTTCAATACATAGCTTTCTATTCTTCAAGAACTTGGAACTTTGTGGTTAGGTTTTTACTGTTCATGGATGTTCAACAGTAAACTATTGTAGCAGTATGTGAATGTTAGCCTGAAAACTATTAATGAGGCTTATCGAAAGCTAAACAATAGTGCACTGGCCATATTAAATATGTATATGGGGGGTTGTGAAAAGTAAAAGTACAGCTATATTGTTTACAGTAGACAGTACCGTGCTTCAAACCCCTGTTTTTTCAGCCAGTACTTAAAAAAGTAATGGATCTGTGTCTTATATATAGATCTCTCTCTCTCTCTCTCTCGCTCTCTCTCTCTCTCTCTGTGTGTGTGTGTGTGTGTGTGTGTGTGTGTGTGTGTGTGTGTTCTGCATGTAATAAATAATTATTGGTTTGAAGATGGATAGAAGGTAACATCATACTGATAATAGCATTGTGTAGTGGAACTTTGACACATCTGGAAAGATGATATATCCACCAGGCATAGCTGTGAGGTCATATAAAATCTAGCTTCCTAGCCTTGGTTCTATGGGGAAATAGTGAGTCAAGCACAAATTCTGCTATTTCGAAACAGACACAAGTATAGCTGTTTCTTGTGATTGATTTCCATGTTAAAACTATGGGCACAAAGCACCTAGTTTCATAAGCCATTATACTTCTTAATAGACATTTTTACATATAGTATGAAGATGTGGTATTGATTCCTACCATTACCAAATGATCCGTTAAAACTAGTCTTCCACAACATGTACCCAACCAGCTGAAAATGCTTTCTGTGAGTGGTTATTGCACATTGATGCTGAACATAGGAGGTGGTCAGTTTATTGTGATTGGATCATGTATTAACCACTTTGTAGAAATGAATGAAAGTGTGGGAGCATGTTGTCAGAGGTCTGCCAGGCATGGGCAGAAAGCTAGCCATCATATGGTGTGAGGTCGGCATGACTATAGCCCTCCACGACATGAAGGATTTGAAGGAAAGGGAAAAGGCACTGCGTGTCAATCAGTGAGTGGTTGTGGTGCACTGGGGGTGTTTGCCATTACAACATGGTCAAAGACAACATTTGGAAGATTTCACATTGAGAACAATGATACAAAAGCTGGGAGGAGGACGAAGTGTAATGGGTGTAGCTCAGGAGTTTGCTACTGTTCACAGCATTATTTCACATGCATGTGGAGCATTCTGAACTACATACATTGCTATCCTGAGGAGATGAAATGGTTGACAGTGGTCAACCACAATAACAGATGACCTCTATATTGTGCAACAGGCAAGAAGAGACCTACATCAAACAGCAGGTACAAGAGATGGAACTACAAGGAATATACTCTCACGTTCCACATTAGCAGGGCAACTGCATTGTGGAGGTGGTCTCTTTACCTGATCACTACTATGTTATTTTCTGTTGACACCTGCACATTGGAGGCACCGTTTGCTATGGTATCAAGAGCATAGGTAGTGGACCGATGAGGAATAGGGTCATATGCTCTTCTTGGATGAGAGCAGATTCAGTATGAGTAGTGATTCTGTGCATATCTTAACATGGCCAGAGGTGGGAACACTTAATGCATCCAGAAATATTATCAAACATGAGCATTTCGGTGGTTCATGTGATATGCTGTGGTGAGTCCTAATGATGCATGGGTATCATGACATCCAAATCTTTGAACATGCTACACTCACTGGTCCACATTACTGCAAAACAGTACCGCTTTCCCAGGTGTGTCTTTTAAGGGCTGCATTTGGGACTGACGTTATTTTTATGGATTGCTATGCATTGCTGCATCAAACAGCACAGGTGGAGAAGCTCATGGAATGAGATGATATTCAGGGGATGGACATAATTCTCATTGATAACATGTAGCATGCATTAGGTAGATGTACTGCAGCATGTCCGTGTGCACCAATGGCCATCCAGTAGTTGTCAGTCATGCTGGTGGAGGAATGGAATGCTTTACCACAAAAATTTCTTACAAAACTTGTGGCCAGCATGGGTGTATTTTACAGAGCATGCACTGTGCTGCCAGTCTGCATTAATAGGACCAACACCGGATTGCATCATAGCATGGTAATATGACCACCCACAGCAAATGTTTTTTTTACAAATGATGATTATTTGCTGTACTAGCAAAAACTCATTGGTTATAGGTCATGATGGTGATATTTCCAGTCACATGATCTTCTGAATGTGATCAAACCCACACTATAATGTGTGTGCCATTATGTGCATATTCAAGAGCCATGGTGTCGGTGGGGGGGGGGGGGGGGGGGGAGGAGTCCAGCAACATGCATAGTGCTGGTCTGAACACCAAAAACACATACTTAGCAGTGTATATTTATTAAAGTATCAGCCCAGGTGTCTATAAAAATATGAGAGACAACTCCCAAGCCTGACAAACACATGGAAGAACACAATAACCCTAACCTAGAATTTTTATAATAAAGGTGTATGGATGTCTCTGATAACATTTGAATTTGAACTAACATGTGTATTTTGATAAAATAATATGCTTTCTCTAGACTTAAGTCCATAGTCCAGTGCTTATGTAAGCTCTGTAGTAGTTGTAAATGGCTCAGAATATACATTTTTATGAAAGCTCACACCAACAGCATGAGTTTGCATAATTAGTTTCCAAATTAAAATTATAGATAGATAGATAATATTTTGCAAATTTCAAACACAGTTAGCCAGTTGTCTATACCGATAAAAATAAAAAAAAGAGTAAATATTCCAAATGACAGAACTTTCGGTCATAACCTCTAAGTGTGGTTATAATTACAATCTTATATGTGAATACGCCAAGGCCAAGAGTGGCAAGGTGGGGATGTGACTTTATTTTCTGTATGCACAACAGCATACTAATGGAGAAAATTCACTTTAAAGACTCCTAACCCACTTTATAGCAAGAAAGTAATTGTTTATTTAAATTATAATAACATGTGATGGTAAAATGTTAAGATATGGCTATCAGAATGATTGTAACAACTTAGTTCAGAGTATCCATCTGCACAGCACTGTAGCAATGAGATATGAAGCAGTATCAATGATGACAGCACCTTAGACCATCCTTCAACAATACACTTTCGCCCTCCAGAACACTCCCTTTTATATGTGTTGATAACAGTAAATTTGCCACAATTGATACAGCCAAAGAGAACAGTAAAAAAAACTGTTAAATGTATGATAAATGGGGTTAAAAATTAGACAAAAATCAAGCAAAAGTATTAAAAGCTAATCTAAATCATGTAGATAAAAATTTTTCTATCCAGGTTGTCCACAGAGTCCCTTTTCATATCCTTTATCAGCAAACTTCTCATGATTCACCTGTAGTAGTATACAATCAATGTGTTTCATTTCTGAAATGATAGCACTTTACACTTCATCCAATTATTTTTTGCAATTCCAGATATATGTGACTTGCAACTATGAGAATAAAATAACACTACTGTTCCCTCACACACATGTAGAGCTACTGGAAGTATGACAGATAAATCTAGTCTCTCTAGAAAGCACCATAGTTCTTTTAATAAGACAAATGTTCTGTCACCTCTTAGATATGGTCATTACAGGTCATCTTGATCTGTTACCCCACCTGTATAATAATTCCACATAATTTTTCTATGTCTGCTGTTTGTTCATGAAGTTGCTTCACAATTCAGTAGATTCCTTGCTCTCCAGAAGTTGCTTTAAATTTACCACATATGTCACTTAAGTGGACTGACATTGTTGCCACAACTGTCTTCTTGGCTGCACTCTTACATTGATGATAAATATTCCAATTTTTGTCTGTAACTTTTGATATGGCTGTTGTTTAAAATGCACAGCTTTCTTCACTTCCTCAATCCATAGACATATGTGGTGATTGTTTTTAGCCTCATATTTTAGGAAATATGCATTTCTTCCAATATTTAAACTGTAAGCCTAAATGTATTTTGCATTCTGTAAGTACTCACCTACAGATCTCAATCTCTGTGTGATAATATGAAAAAATAAATATGCAATGGCTGTCTTCAAAATTTCCATTGACATTCTGCTTGTACATTACATATAAATAGTAGAAATGAGGTGTCCCTGAGTGAAACCTGGGTTTGAAATATGTTATTTTACAAGCTTTAGTAAAATGAGTAAAAAAACTTAGTGCCATTTTATACCTTACTAACTGCTGTATTCAGAAGCACTTCTAAATTTGTCTGCCCCAAGGCTGGTAACAAATAACCATGAAGACTGCTCCATCGTTCTCCTTTGTGTATTGTGCTTTGTATTAGATTAAAGTTTATTTCCCCACTAGGTAATTCCAATTCTTTGCCAGCATTCAGAAAAGCATCAGCTAATTTCATTTCTTCTGGATCAACAGTATTTAGTGGAATCGTCTGGCTTTGCATCTGAAAATATAGTGTTTATTACATTCATTTAAGGTGAAAAGAGGTAAATGAGTGCAGCAAAAGTTAGAAAAATTATTTCGGAAACTAACATGTGCTACTGCCATGACTGCCACTGACACAATGGTGCCCAGTAACCCTAAGTGTTATCTTTTTCCTATTTTTTCTTTGTCATTTTCTAGGAACATACTGCAAAAGCATATTGAAAACTTGAATTAAACAGACCTCACTCTACATATTTTTTCAATGTTTTTCAACACTTGGAAGACTCTTCTCAAATTCACTCTGAAAGACAACATTTAACAGCAGCCACAAAGATAGTGGACAAATTAGCAGTAAGTGCACTAACTTTGAATTCATATGCACAAGCTTACCCCTGCAGCACAATGTGCATGGCATCTGCATTAAGAAAAGAGTTACATGCTTTCACTAAGGTGGAAGGAACATTGTGAATTTTCAGTGATAGGCGTAAGGCATCAAAATACTCTCAGAAAAGTTAGGGCTACCATACATTCATCATAAAAAAGAGGACAGTGCACATAAAAAGAGGATGGACACATTAAAAAGAGGATACACTTTATCAATAAAATCATGTGGCTTACAACTTAAAAATTAACAATGTAAAACTACCCTAAACTAAATGAGTGACTTTCTTTGGGTATTTTAAGACTAAATATGCAGTACTTTGACAGTTTATTTGTTGTAACTACACATAGTTATCCCATTATTGTCTTTTTCACTTTTATGCCTTGGATATTTGGAGGATGAAGAAATCTTCCTTAACAGTTTTTTTGTTTCCGAGCATTATTCATAAAAGCTCAGGTAATTCAAGTGTTTGAAATTATACTGGACACACACAAAACCTTTTAAGTTTTCTGTTTTAAATCTATTCCGGTCTTTGGTCCACTGTGTGTTTACAAGAGGAAAGGCACATTCTGTGTTAGCATTATGACTAGATGTAGGATAAAAGAATTATAATTTTTAGCAGTTCAGAATAACAAACATCACTAGATGGCTGACTAAAATATTCACACCACATTTCAGCTGCTGGTTGGTTTTTTTCCTTTTATAGTCTTTCAAAAATTTTATAAAATTATGAAACTGATAAAAGTACAATTTATCATTAACAGTAACATTTGTTTGTTCATTGGGATACTGTGACACAGCTTTGAACATCCTCCCAAATAGGAATTCTTGACAGCTGCATCCACTTGAAAAGTCTGAACTGTTGATACTGAGACAAGCACTTCTGTCGATATTCAATAGCAGAACTATACATGACTGTCATCTCTTTGCCAAAGCTGTCACACTACTGTGAGTGACCTTCTCCCCTTCTATGTGTATGTATTAACTTTATTTCTAAGGGCATATAATTATGTTTATACCTTCCATTAGGAGTTTCTAAAGTAGATTCTAAAACAGAAATAGCTTCAGCAACAGAATTTGCTATTAATGACAGTGATGACTGATATCCTTTGTTCAAAAATTGCATTCTTTTCTTGGAGACCACAAAAAGAGGTCATTTTGTAGATTTTTATTAAATCCAGCCAGACACATTTTCTTGCCTCATAAAGAGGACATGTGTGGGAAAAGGAGAATGTATAGTAATTCTAAGAAAAGTCACCTGTTACACAAACGCTCTGTCAATATTTACATCAAAATGTAATAACTTCTGTGTAAATTGCATGTATCCATTCTATCATCAGTCACCAGAAAATATTCAAGGGAATGAATAAGTACTCTGTCTTCAGGCCACAAGTGGCCCATCAGGACCATCTGACCACCATGTCATCCTCAGCTGACGATGCAGATAGGAGGGGCATATGCTCAGCACACCACTCTCCTGGTCATTAGGATGGTTTTCTTTGACCGGAGCCACTATTACTCGGTCGAGTAGCTCCTCAATTGGCATCATGAGGCTGAATGCACCCCAAAAAATGGCAACCACACATGGCAGCCAGGACAGTCACCCATTCAAGTGCCGGCCACACCCAACAGCACTTAACTTTGGTGACCTGATGGGAACCAGTGTAACCACTGTGGGAAAGATGTTGCCCAATGGAAGGAATGCTCGATATAAAAACTATCTGTACATGAGTTGCTGCTTTGAGTTATCTAAAGCAGAGGGTATTTTGACAGTTCCATCAAAATACTATTTACTAAAACACACTGAGAAATATGTAAGAAACCCCTCTATACATGAACATCAACACAAATTGAGGTTCCATAGAAGTAAATAAGATTAAAACACAACTATCTAATATCAAATCACAAATATGTAAAAGATTACTGCAGTTTATTAGGGAAAATATCATCATTTAATAGCAATAAAGTAGTGATAATGTATGATTGCTGCAGTAAGAGAGGCCATAACTAGGAATGAGATATGAGAGTGGTTGTCTCAAGAAGATCTTGAGGCATTTCTCCTAAACTATGCCTCATGAAACTCTCGGGAATATAAGCATGTTTCTGATACAATAATTACATGGCACTGAGGACAGCAACTGTCTTAGACATCCTGCAGAATGGCCCTATTGGCTGAGTCATAAAAAGAGATGTAGCTTACATCTACAATAAACAGTAGACACATACTCTGGTAGGCCTGCAACAACAAACACCACACGAAGAAAATCTGATCATTTCATTTGTTTGATATGAGTGAGAAGGAATGGAATATATATATTGTACACCAAAAGGAAATAATGGGCCTTGAAATATTTTACAGCTATCCCCGAAAAAAGTGGAACTTTGCATGGAGTATTCCTAGGCTCATCACTTATTTGTGTCTTATTGATGCAAATATGACTAATGGCAGAGTGTTACTGATTTTCTAGGGGAGAAAATAACATACATATGTTATGGATAAAACCATCTGGTTGTGTCTCCATATGCATAATACGTATTAGACCTGTTTTCTTTGTAGTAGCCATATTGAATCACTTCCTTACACACCTACCTTTGCTCTCTCTTCAATAACACCAAGTATAGAATGTATTTGGACATCTGGATATTATGACTGTGGAGCTTGTTTAGGAGACAAATTATTGTGCTAAGAAGAAATGTGACACTGATTGTAGATGCTACATTTATTTTACATGGGAATTATGCAAAATAATTAAAAATGGATCATTGCATCAAATAAAATGAAACTTTAAGCAAGCACCAATCTTAGACATGCAACCATTATTCAACATTAGGGTTTCCATTTTTTCCATTAATAATTCATGTCGTCAAATTATCATACTAACATGGACAGACTAAATCCAGGAAATTAAGGCCCACCACACACTGCATACAACAGGGGCAGAACAGAGGCACAGCAGAGGAGCAGAGCGTCTGGAATTCAGCATGATGTGCTCACACAGTTCAGCACATCCTACTTGTCCACTGTAAACCTTTTCATGTAGTTAGGTTTAGATTCTGAGTCTGATCCAGAACTGTGATTTACTTTTTATTCTTATTTTGTGCGTATAAGAGCAGTGAAAGGTCTCTGTGAAGCAGCAAGTATAAGCAAAAGCAAAGAACATATGGTGAATGTGTGGTGTCTGTGGTGATTACTGCTCAACTACTCAAGGAAAACTTCTGATTAAACTGATGACACTTTGAAGGAATTCACACGATGATAGAGGAAACCTTAAAACTTGCAAGACCCCATATCTACTAAAGAAAAGTTAGGGGTATGTTTAAAGTATGCAGTAAAAATCTAACTTATTTTTCTCTCAATATTTATTATAATTAAGAGAAAAAATTTCAATGTAAATTCAAGAATTCAAAGAAACTGTATATATTTGACATATTTACTCATGAAGTTCATGCAGTATGTTCAAACACATTTCAGCACAATAACTTTCTGAAGTAGTAGCTGATCTGGTAGATGCTGAAGGATTATTCACATATATAGTTTCGGTGTTCTCCAAATAGGTGAATTGTAAGAGGATGATAATGATGTTCATAATTGATGTGGTATCATTGATTTACATAATATTTCCTCTTGTTTTTCTGATGTGATCTGTAGCACTTTTTTCTTCATTGGTATCTGGTTGGCTTTTGGAATTTCTTTGACTGAGAGATACACTGATATGAAAAATTGATACAAATCATCTTCTTCTTGTTCGACTGCATTCCCAAATAAATTGTCTCATTTCTTAGCTCTCTCTTCACAGCTGTTTATGCTCTCAAGTATCACATTATTGGCATCAACTGTTTTCTTTTGGCAATGTCTGTTCTGGTTCATCCAGTATTTCATTACATTTTATTCCTGTGATGTCATTGTCTCTGTCATAATTTGTAATAGTCATTCTGTTGTGATCAGTATCCATCATATTTGTTGTTGTTGTGTTCCTGTTTGTCAAATTTGGAATTAAAAATTCCATCTGTTTTTCATATGTTGATGGGAAGACTGAGGTAAGTTCTTGCAAAAACTAATACTTACAATTTCTACAATGTAATTCCTCTGCTATTTTAGTCCATATTTCTTCCTTCAACTTTCCCTCATGTAGTCTGTATCACTGTTATCATGAAGCATTGAGTCATCCTGAACTAAGTGAATGAAATATTCCATCATTAAATATTTTTCATACAGTCAACAAGAGTTAACGGTGGTTGGAGATGTGCATACTGCTGCCAAAAGCTCAATACTGGCAAAGCATAACCTGATGAAACATCTGACACACTGACGACAGTTGCAGCGGGTGCAAAGGAAAACTGTGCTGCTTGGACAAAGTGACAGAGTCCTTCCCAGCTTCATGCCTGCACTGTGCCTCTGTGCTCTGCCTCATTGGATTGCATGCTTTACAAACGTTGGATCCCCTTTGCTCTGCTGCTGTTGTGTGCAGTGTGTGCAGGACTAAAGTGTTGTGCAGCAAAGGCAGTTTGACATTGAAGATTGGGTGAGGATGAGTAACTGTGCGAATATCGACAAAACAGACAAAGCTGAAAATGCTACATTATGTCTTACTTACAAAAATAGGAACACAAGATTACAAAGAGCATACACTTTGTCAGATTAAGTGGAATCATAAACAGAGATCTTGCTAGATAACTACACTTTGAAGGTATTTATTAATTCCTTCTACCAATTTCGATATCAACACTGGCAATATTTTACCCCTGGCTTCTGAAAGTGGCTTCATCACATTAGTTTTATTTGCAGTAGGATTGCTTTTAGTGCAGGATTCTAAAATGTTCCATAAATTTTCAGTACACCAAAATCAAGAGATTGTGGAGTGTCTTAAGCTGCTTGGAGTGTTCCACAGCAACCCAATTACAGTATTTGTTACATTATGGTTACTACCATTGTCCTGTTGATAAATAAAATTTGTTTCATCTACATCTACACTCTGCAAGCCACATTTTGGTGTGTGGTGGAGAGTACTTCACATACAACTCTTTTCAATCTGAAAATAGTAACTTAACCTTTCTTTCGAATTAAATGCAAGTTAAAGATTTCACTCCAGCTTATTACACAACCTCAAGCAAGTGCTGACTTACCTCCATTCATTATTGTTGGAATTACTATACATGTCTGGGCTTCTGCTCTGTATGTGCTAGTTATTTGTATTTACACATTGGATGGATTGTAATCGTGGTCTATTGCTATAATGTGGAGCAAGTCAGTTCCACAGTTATAGTATACTCAATCAGTGAAAAATATGGTAAAATTCTGACCATAACAGCTGTCACCTGTTACACATCTCAACTGTGGCAAATTATGTATTTATCTTTTCCTATGTTTTCTTAGTAGTATATTTCTACAATTTTGGGCATGTTTTTCTATTTAAGAGATTTAATCTTACATTATTTTAACTGTATGTGTAAATCAGGCATTCTGTTGTGCAGTTTTAATTTACGCTGAACAACCAGCTGCACAGCTCATTAAAGTGTCAGCATCTGTAGGTTAAATGTCAACAGCGTAGCGAGTTGCATATCTAGGTTTTTAATTGCTTTCATAGTTTACTTCTTCAGTTAGTTTGGCTGGCTGGGTAGTATGTGTGCATGCTGTATATGTATGCAGGAGTCACTGGCCGCAGTTTGTAAACACGTGAATGCACTTTTAGCTACAGTCAGCCACCTTCAGGCTGGTGCAGTGGTGGAAAATTTGGTGCACCCCATTGGATACCTCAGGTATTACGTTTCACCCACAGGTGCTGCACCTCCTGGTGTACCCAACATGGTGGATCCGCCATCACAGCAGGGTGAGTGGTGGGTGGTAATGCATTTGTGTAACTTTAGGAGGAGGGCTAATATGGAGACTGGCTGTCACGCCTCATCTATTTGTCCTGTGAGGGAACAGGTGGTGTTCCTTTTGCAGGATCCAAGCACACACATGTGAGCATGGGTTTGCTAATTATTGATAGCTCAAATATTAGGCATGTTATGGAAACCCTTGCAAAGATAGCATTTGTGGCCAGAAAGAAAGTCAGTGTGCACTTGGTATGTCTACCAGGGGGCCTCATGCAAGATATGGAGGAGTCCTTTCCTTTGGTTATTGAGTGTGCACAGTGCAGATATCCACAAGTTGTGGCTCACATTGACACCAATGATGTCTGTTGCATGGGTTCTGAGACCATCCTCAGTTCATATGGACAGTTAGCGGAAGCGGTGAAGACTGCTGGCCTCACGCGGAGTGTCCAAGCACAACTTGTAACTTACAGCATTTTTGCCTTAGCTGATCTGTGTCCTTTGGTTTGGAGTTGAGTGGATGGTCTCAACCAAGGGCTTCATTGAATCTGTGACAGTCTTATCTGTGGATGTTTGGACCTGTGTTATCAAGTGGGGAATTGTAGGGCTCCCTTTGATAGGTCAGGGATGCACTACACACAGGAAGCAGATACTTAGTTGTGAAGAGCACATGGTTTTTTCTTAGGCTAGGTGGTACAGAATAAAAACACTGTGACTGTCAAAATTTTATCAGTAAATTGTCAAAGTATTAGTAACAAAGTTCCTGAATTTACTGTCCTCAAAAATTTCTCATATTTAAATTATTCTCAGGGAAGAGAGCTGGCTGAAACCAAAGGTAGAAACCTTTGAGATATTCAGTGAGTCATGGAATGTACATTGAGAAGACAGATTTGATGCCATATGAGGCAGTTGCAGTTGACAAAAATATTTTCTCTATTGAGGTCGAATTTGAGGGTTACAGTGAAGTTACCTGGTCATGCATAGCAGGTCTAGGTGGAATCTAGCTCATTGTTCGATGTTTTTACTGTCCACCCAATTCCACTGTGATGGTTTTAGAGTCATTCAAAGAAAGTCTATGGCAAGTGGCATGTAAGTACACAGATCATGAAATACTAGTTGGAGGCAGTTTTAACCTAATGAGTACAGGCTGTGACATCCATGGATTCACTGCTGGGGGTACAGACAAGACAGCCTTGCAAAGTACTTTTGAACACATTTTCCGAAAACTGCCTTGAGCAGCTGGTTCAGCAGCCTACATGCAATGGAAATATTTTAGACCTTGTGGCTACAAACAGGCCTAACACCAATGACAGTGTCATTATAGAGATGGAGAATAGTTATCATGATATGGTCAGAGTGGCTATGGTTACTGAAGTTAATAAATGGAACAAGAAAGCTAGGTAAGTATTTCTGCTAGAAAGAGCAGATAAGCAGTTGTTAGCATCTCACTTACACAATAATTTGGTAAAATTTAGTTCCAGTATGATCCATGTAGAGGAATTATGGGCAAAATTTAAACAGACCATAAATTGTGCTCTGGAGAATTATGTGCCTCGTAAGTGGTTTAAGGATGGAAAACATCTACTGTGGATTAACAATGAAATTTGTAAAATGCTGAAAAAATGAAGGCTGTTGCACTCTTGGTTCAAAAGAGAATGCATAGATAACAACAGGCAAAAATTAGTAGAGATTTGTGTGTCTGCAGAAAGATCTATACAGGAAGCACACAGTAACTACCACCATCATACCTTAGCAAAAGATCTGGCAAAGAACCCAAGAAAATTCTGGTCCTACATAAAATCGCTTGTTGAACACTCTGGTGAGGCAGTGCAAGATAGCAAAAGGAAAGCTGGAACTTTAAATTTTATATTTAAGAAATTTACATCAGGAGAATCATACTAACATACCATCATTGGACCATCATACACACACAAGGACAACTTAGCAGTAGGTATCCCTGGTACAGGGCAGCAAATACATATAAGTTGGCAGCTCCAGATGGACTCCAAATTCACTTTTACAAAGAGTACTCTTTGGAATTGGCCACTTAGCTTGCTTTCACCATGAATCACTCACCCAAGTTGAAGCCCAAGCAACTGGAAAGAAAGTGCTGGTAACTCCTGTATAAAAGAGTAAAAGAAAGGACCCAAAAAAATTAATGACCAATATTCTTAACAACTGTTTGCTGAAGAATTGTTGAACTTGTTCTCAGTATGAATAAAATAAATTTCCTTGATATGGAAAGGCTTTTGTCCATGAATCAGTATGATTTTAGAAACCATCACTCATACAAAATTCAGCAGCCCTTTTCCCATATGAAATATGAAGAACTATGGATTAAGGTCAACAGGCAGATTCTAGATTTCTGAAAAGGATGTGACACAGTGTTCCATTGCAGGCTGTTAACAAAGGTACAAACATAGGGAAAAGTATAAATAATAGAAACCAGTACAGATGATGAGTGCTCATCAAAGAGAAGGGTATTGTCAGGAGTGCCCCAGGCAAGTGTGATACTTCCATTATAATTTTGTATATTCATAAATGATCTGGTGGATGGGGTGGGTCGCTATCTGTGGCTAATTGCTGATGATGCTGTGATGTACAGGAAGATGTCATGATTGAGTGACTTTAGGAGGATACAATATGACTTATACTAAATTTCTAGTTGTTGTAGTGAATTGCAGTTTGCCCTAAATGTAGAAAAATGTATATTAATGCAGATGAGTAGGAAAAACAAACCCATAATGTTCAAATATAGCATTAGTACTGTGCTATTTGACAAAGCCACATTTTTTAATTGTTTGGGCGTAACATTGCAAAATGATATGAAATGGAAAGAGCATATAGGGATTGTAGTAGGGAAGGCAAATGGTCGACTTCAGTTTATAGAGAGAATTTTGGGAATGTGTGGTGTGTCTGTAAAGGAAACTGCATAGAAGATATTAGTGCAACCTATTATTGAGTGCTACTTGGGTGTTCGGGATCCACATCTGTTTGTATTAAAGTAAGATATTGAAACAAATCAGAGGCTTGCCACTAGATTTGTTGCTGGTAGGTTTGAACAACATGCAAGTATTATGGAGATGCTTTCAGGAACCCAAATCAAATAGGAATACCTGGAGGGAAGGCAAGGTGCACTATTGAGGAAATTTAGAGAACCTGGCTGGAGAACAATTCTACCCTGCCAGCATACATTTTGTGTAAGGACCACAAAGGTAAAGAAAGAGAAATTAGGGCCCATACAGAGGCATCTAGAGAGTTTTTCTTCCCTGGCTCTGTTTGCGAGTGGAACAGGAAAGGAAATGACAGCCGTGTACCATATGGTTACTTACAAGTACACAT
The DNA here is from genome assembly GCF_023864345.2 of Schistocerca serialis cubense. NCBI lineage: Eukaryota > Metazoa > Arthropoda > Insecta > Orthoptera > Acrididae > Schistocerca > Schistocerca serialis. Next base: position 73,135,404 of record NC_064640.1, read on the forward strand.
ATATGTATACACACATTTTATATTATATTGTTTCATATTCAGAAATTTTTCTGTGGAGTTGAAGAAGTTGTCAAGCAGATACAATTTCAATTTGAATTTAAAGCTAAGTTTATTATGTATCAAATTCTTTTCATCACTGGGTAGGTGATCAAAGATTTTTATAGCTGAATAGTCCTTTCTGTGCCACACTAAGGCTAAATGAGAGATACTGTATATTATTTCTGCTTCTAGTATTATATTTATGAATATCACTGCTGTTTTCAAACTGTGAATGATTGTTGAATCAAACTTCATAAGGGCATAAAAATACTGTGATACTGTCTTTCAAAATTCCCAACTGTTTAAATAGATCTCTGCAAGAGATTCTAGAGTGGACACCACATGTCATTCTTGTTATAAGTTTCTGTGCAACAAACACTTCTTTCCTCAATGATAAGTTACTACAGAATATAGTACCATAAGACATTAGTGAATGAAAACAGAAAAAGAAATTGAAATTTTTGACATTTTCACCATCAAAATCTAGTATGATCCATAGTGGAGAAATTGTGAGCTTAGAAATTTAGGAATTTCTTTAATATATGACTTCCAATTCAGGTTCTTATGAAATAAACACCTGATAATTTAGAATGTCCTGTTCATTTATTGATTTAGCCTCCTGCATTATTCTTAATGGTGTGATCAGACTGCAGAAAATATTATTGCATTTATTGTGTTTCGTGTCAGTTTAGTTACATTCCATTTCCAGAGAACCAGAGATTAATTTTCAAGAAAATATTATTTACATTTTAATACACTGAAGTTACTTCAGTAGGCTTGATTATAAAGCTTACATCATCAGTGAAGAGAATTATTTCTGCTCCTTGGATAAGTCAACACTCCTATGTCACATAGCAACAATGGATACAAACTTCAACAATGTAATAAGTGCCCTGAATATCTGTCATAAATTTTCCCATTAATCACACTAAAGATAGTACTCAACATGTAATTATTACAAATAACATTGAAAATGTGCAGTGCATCTAATAAATTGGCCATGGACTGTAGGATTGAAGATCATATCATATAATAAGAACAAAAGTAGAACCAATATCAATCCCTGTCGTACATTCATAGACATTATTTTCCATTCTGAGATGCTGTTATATCACATTCACACCTGAAGTTTCTTGAGGCTACATTCTGGATATTTCTAGTTAGGTGAGATGAAACCCAGTCTTACAAAGCATGTCAAGAAATGTGGAGCCCTGATGCTCCTTTCTCATTGTGTATGCGTAGCAGTGTACTGTAGATGTAATAACTACTCCCTAGGAGAAAATCTATCAGGTTAAAAAACACACTGAATAGCTGAAACTATTGTGATCTCAAATGTTGTTGCTGCATGTGTGAAATTAAGCCATATTGAAACAAAAGTTTGTTTACAAAAGGAAATGATTTAAACAAACCCAGTTTGGATTATGTTAAAAAACCAATGCATTTTATTGTTTTCCATCGAAGAAAGTCATACTGACTCTTATGTTGAGCTGCCATATGATCTGCCAATAATATAAAACAAATAAGCTAAGAACTTAGTTTATTCGATGCATAGTGAAAATAGTTTTTACTGAATTAAAGATATAATTTGTCATTAATAACAACAATATTATGAAAAGATTAGATTTCCACTCATCATATAGAGGAGACCTTGAGTCATAGACGGGCACAATGAAAATACTGCTATACACTTTAGCCTTCAGCCAAAAGGCATTCTTCTGAAGCAAAAAACACACACACGTTCACACAAGTTCAGCTCACACACACATGACCAATGTCTCTGGTCACTGTGGCCACAGTGGCTAGAGACAGTGATCATGAGTGTGTGAGCTATGCTTTTGTGTGTGTGTGTGTGTGTGTGTGTGTGTGTGTGTGTGTGTGTGTGTGTGTGTGTGCAGAAGAAAGTCTTTTGGGGGGAAAGCTAAAATCCGTGGCAGTATTTTCATTGTGCCTGTCTGTGACTCAGTGTCTCCTCTATATGGTAAGTGGCAACCTATCTTTTTCATAATATTGTTGTTATTTCATCCTGGACTTTGAAAGATTTAATTTAGTTTCCTGATTTCCCTTAAGTTTTCAACTTCACACCTAATGAACAGACATCAAAATGTTTCAAAGCAGCTTTTCAGAAAACTGACTGAAGGATCATGTGCAAGGGAAAACATAAATTATATGGCATGATTAGGATAAATACAGGAGTAGGACTGATTTCATATATCAATATGTCATAAGAAAAATGATTAAAATTAACACAACATTTGTATAATGCCAGAAATTAATAAATCAGAAAATTAATGAAATATACATGGGCCAGAAGCAAAAGAGGAATCAATACTGAAATGCAAGAACTTTGTTATTAAAGGAAACAGCAAAATAATATGTGACAGCAGTCATGTACCTGACATATTTAGTAGCAGTAGTACTCTGCTTTATTGATCTGTAGATCTCTTTTCACAAGGATATAGGACATGTCAAGTATTTACAAGTTTAGACCCATTTAAAATAAGCTAATTCATATACACATATATTTACAGACTTCTAGTTAGAGACAATCATTAGATTTACTCCTGGTATACAATCCCTTTTTTTTACATATAACTTATTAAATAATCTAATACCACAGTGTACACCCATATCTCACTATCAGTCACTGCACACACTATATGCACATTGTTTCATAACACTGCACTCACTACAGACACACATACACACACACACACACACACACACACACACACACACACACACACACACACACTGGTGATCTATGGGCCAGATTCTGTATCACAACTTCCCATTTGCTATCCTAAAAAACTGAGTCAGCATCCCTCCATAATGAGTGAGATGTTGAGCTCAGAAAGAGGAAGAGGTGTTAGTATTGTGCTATGCATAGCTTGGAGGTAAGTATTTCTAGAAAGGAAAAAGAAGGAAAAAGACATAAAGTGAAGGTGTTATGTGGAATGTTGGATGTTTTATAATCATTATTATTATTTTTTATTTGTATCACATTTTTTTATAAGACCCCTACTCTGTTTTATCTAAGTAATTCTTCAATGTATAAAATTTATTGCATAACAGATACTTTTTAGCTGCATTTTTAAATAAGTGTATTTTTGCAGTTTTTTAATCTCTTTTGGTAATTTATTGTACAGTTTTATTCCTTGGTAGAAAATGCTGTTTTGAGTTTTATGTTTATTTTTTCTCGGTAAATGTCAGTTGAGTCTAGCTCTTGTTCCATGGTCATGGACAGAGCTGTTTGTGCAGTAATTACCAATGTTATTTTTTATGTGTATAACTGACTGGTAAATGTATTCACATGGAGCAGTTAAAATCTTCAGTGTTTTGAACAGATCTTTACAATGAGCCTGACTAGTATTTTTGGTTATTGTTCTTATGGCTCTTTTCTGAAGTTTGAAAACTGTGTTCATATTTCATGCATTTGTTCCCCAAAAAGGAATTCCATAGCTAAGAATTGTGTGTACATCTGAATAATATGTAACTAAAAGATGCTGCATGTCACACACTGATGATAGGATTCTAATGGCATAACATGCTGATGACATTCTGTTTGCGAGTACCTTTGTGTGTTCACAGAACTTCAATTGAGAATCAATATTCATTCCTAGAAATTTTGCATTTGTCACACAATCTATTGAGGTGCCATCTACATTTAATTTAACATTGTCGTTTTTCCTCTTCAAACTAAAATTCATGGCATTAGTTTTCTTTATGTCCAATGTCACTTTATTGCTTATTGACCAATCATAAACTTCCTTGAGAGTTTCATTTGCTTTCTCTAGCAAGGAGTTCTCTTGTTTTCTCAGTGACTGTTATATTTCTGTCATCAGCGAAGAGAATTTTTTCACCATGAGTAACATTACTGGGAAAGTCATTACTGTATATCAGGAATAGTATTGGTCCTAATATTCTATTTTGCAGAACACCTATATTAATTTATTTTGGTTCTGATAAGTGTTTTACTGAATGTTTAGATCTTTTTGAAGTATATATTATCTCTACTCTTTGTACCCTATCTGCTAGGTATGATCAAAACCAGCCATTAGCTACCCCTCTTATTCCTAATGCTTCTAATTTACTTAATAGAATCTTGTGGTCGACTGTATCAAACCCCTTAGAAAGACACAAAAATATGCCTGTGACACACTCATCTTTATCAAGAGCATGAAGTACAGCTTTTGTGAATTCTACTATGGTTGAATCTGTATTTTTGCCACTTCAGAAACCAAACTGTGATTCACTTAAAAGATTGTATTTATTCAGGTAATTCAGTAATCTGTCTTTCATAATTGCTTTTATTATTTTTGAGAATGCTGGAAGTAACTCAGAAAATCAGTGAACAGAGTTCAAGGGAGAATGCAATGGAAAACATACAATAAAAAGTGGTAATATCACATGCATACCAGGCACATGACAAGCACTTCAGGCTCATTCAAAAAACTGTGAATGCAATTAACCCATTATGTACCATTGTCCCTTTTTTGGGAAGCAATTATTTTATTTATTTTTACATAAGCTCTGAAACTCATAGCTTCAATTGTTGTACCTAAGGCAGAACTGACTGCTGCAATGCCTGCAAATTAAAAACAAATAATTGTTTTCTAATCAGTTTATTTTAGGAAAGGAATTAATTTGCCTATTTTCTATTTGCACTTGTCTGTACTATACACCTGATGGTAGTTTCTGTACAGCTGAGAATTGCAATTTAGTTTTCTGGGTGTGTTTGTTAGGAACAAATATTTGTTAAGAACCTACATTCAGTATATTTCAGATTTCCTTAAGTAAGTTCAATATCAGTTTACTTTATGCATCCCAAATATGGGACAATGGCTTGTTACATTATCACTCCTTTGAAACTTTTCTCCAGGGTTACATGCTAAAATGAAATATTTGCTTTTGCATATTACAATTCCAATTAGATAAAAGTATATCATGTGGACTTACAATTGAAGAAGTTATAGCAGAAATGGTGAGCTATGAAGTGAATGAAGACATTGTTGATGATTTAAAATTTGTGATTATTCCACCCAGTATTGATGAAATAACAGATGAAGAAGACATTAAAGAAAATGCACTGAAAAATGAGTATATTGTAGAAGATGTAGCAGGTACTTTAAGACTTATAACCAAAAGAGATGAAGTTAATGTTACTGATTTACCTCCAGAAGCTAAGCAAAGAAAAGTATCAGGACATGGACTGTAAAACACAAAACATAAAAAGCACAAAACACAAATTTAAGTGGTATAAATGTGAACCAACATGCACAAACACTAATGAACAAGGTAAGAGCAATTAATATTATGTTGTAGAATGTCTAGCTAATAAGACAGTGCACCAGGCATTTGAAGTATGGAGTGTGTTATACTTATATCACAGAAAACACCATTTACTTTCACTATTTAATATTTTTATTGGCACAAGATAAATCAAAACACAAAGAAATAGTTTTCGACAATCACGGTAACAGTCATGATGAATGTCTCAGACCAACTAGTCAACAACCAAAGTAAGTAAAATGAAGTACAAAAAAAGCAAAGATATTAATATTTTCTGGCAGTTCTGCCACAGAGCCGCCCCCCCCCCCCCCATCCCCCTCCCGAGGAGCGCGGTGCGCATAGGAGGTGATGAGGAATAAGTGATAAAGGAAAGGTAAACATTGAAGGCATGACGTAATCTTGAAGTCTGAGAGGTGGCCGTACGGTGCGGCCAGCACGGGTGATGGCAATAGGGGTGGGATGATTCGGGGAAGACGAAGGAGAAGGGGGGGTTACTCTTATAAATAAAACATTATTGGAGTCTACATAGGCAAAAATGTCATTTTGTGAAGTACCAGGAGCCACATTGAAGCACTGAAATAGCTTAATGTCTTTCTGGTCAGATGGCACAGAATTGTTTTGAATTTCAAATAAAAAAAAGAAAATTGTCCACAAGTTGCATTTTTATAGAGTCCACATCATAGTCTCTCAAGTTCACTTGAAACACTAGTTCGTTACTGCTGGCACTCGGAGGCATGAAGTATAGAAGAGGGGGGGGGGGGGGGGGCCTTGACTTGCAGAGAGTGTTTGATTAGCTTGTGGAGTAGGGAGAGGACAGGCCTCTGAAGTTTCCTGCAAAACAAATTCATTATCGTGTATGTCAGTGTCATTAAGGATCCATGCTGGTTTCAAGCACTCAATGGACACGACAGATGGTTTGTTCTTAAAGAGGATCGTATAAGTATTTTCAGAGCGTGACAGGACCCGGTATGGGCCAGTGTAGGGTGGAGCAAGGTGTGGACGCATGGCATCTTCTCTAAGCATCACATAGTCACAAGAACTGACGTGAGCGTGAATGAAAACCGGAGGGGTTGCATGTGATCGAGGTTGCGGAAAACGTAACTTGGTGATATGCTGTCGAACCTGTCGTATCAACTCGGGAAGTTGATCCTCGGGCAGTAGAGGAGGATCATCAAGAAAATCTGCTGGAAGTGCGAGCACTGATGCTTTAAGGTCTTCTTTGAAAACCATCCTCAAACCTAAAAGGACCCAGGGGAGTGCCTCAGTCCAAGAGGAAGAATGACACATGAGAGTGACCTTCCAGAGTACGGTGCCATTGCTCTATTAGGCCATTAGAGTGCGGGTGATAGGCTGTAGTTCTGAATTTGTTGATACCACACACTTGACTGAGGTGATTAAACAGATTAGATTCAAACTGTCTCCCGTGGTCTGTGGTATGTGAAGTAGGGCAACCAAAATGAGAAAGCCAATGGTGGACAAAAGCGTTAGCTACAGTGTCGGCCATAACGTCCGTGATGGGGATAGCCTCAGCCCAACCTATGGTAAAATCTATCATGGTCAGTAAGTAACGGAAGTTGTTATATATCGGTAATGGACCGACGATGTCCAAGTGGACATGACGGAATCTACCTGAGGGCAAACTAAATTTGCCTAATGGGGGCTTAGTATGTTTGTGTATTTTTGCTCTCTGGCAAGGTATGCATGCTCTCGCCCATCGATTACAATCTCTTTTTACATTAGGCCTAATGTATCTCTCTGTAATGAGACGCGTAGTCGCGCGAATGCTCGGGTGAGCGAGATTGTGGATTGTGTTGAAAACGTCTTTCCTAAGAGTTTTAGGGACTATAAGATGAGGATGACCTGTTTTAATGTCACAATACAAAGAGAAATCATCATTAGGGAAGGGAAGTAGAGCAATTTGTAAGGAAGTATCAGAGTCAGAGAGAAGGTGCTGTATCTCTGGGTTGGATAGCTGGAGCTCGTGTAAGCGGTGAGGATCAATAGCTGTCTTCAGAGAGGATAGGCGTGACAGGTAGTCTGCTGCAACATTGTCATTACCCCTGATATATTGAAAGTCTGAAACATATTGTAATACCAAATCCATATGGCGAAACCTTCTGGGTAGTACATCTAATGCTGGTTTGCGGAGAGCCTCGACAAGGGGCTTGTGATCTGTGTAAACTGTCACAAGTCGGGCTTCAATATCTGTACGAAAGTACTTTATGGCCTCATAAATGGCGTAAAGTTCATTATCAAGTGTGGACCACTTTCTTTGCGTTTTGGTGAGCTTTTTTGAAAAGAAACGCAGGACTGTAGTACCTGTTGGTAGGGTATGTTGCAAAACTGCACCAATGGCATTATCGCTAGCGTCTGTGGTTACTGTCAGGGAGGCGTCAGGGTGAGGGTGAGGGTGAGACAGGGTAATAGCGTTCACCAAGGTGTACTTAAGTGAGTCGAAGGCTAGCTGCATGGTCTGATCCCATTCTATGTGTCTGTCACCTGTGGTATTCTTTCCCTTTAAGGCCTCAGTGAGAGGGCTTTGAAGAGATGCCACATGTGGAATGTGGGGTCTAAAAAAATTTACCATTCTGAGGTATCTACATAACTCTTTATAGGTTTGAGGGAGGGGAACGTCAAGTATTTGTTGTACTCTATCTGAGGTGGGATGAATGCCCTCTTTATTGACCAAATGTCCCAGGAAAATAACCTCTGGCTTCTCCAGTTAGGATTTGTCATGATTAATCTCAATTCCGTGTTGTGCCAATCTATCAAAAACCTGTTGGAGGTGTTGTTTGTGTTCCTTGACAGTTGTGGAGAAAATAATAATGTCGTCTAGGTAGGCATAGCAAAAATTAAGGCCACGTAGAATGGTGTCAATGAATCTTTGCCAGGTCTGGGCGGCATTCTTCAATCCATAAGGCATAAACAAATATTCATATAGTCCAAATGGGGTGATGATAGCGGTTTTGGGGATAGCTTCTGGGTTCATCAGAATCTGATGGTATGCCTTTTTGCAGTCTAACACAGAGAAAAAATTGGCACCGAACTTGGATTGTGAAAAATCGTGGAGGTGTGGGACAGGGTAGTTATCAAGTATTGTTGTGGCATTCAAATGCCTATAGTCTCCACAGAGTCAAAAGGAATTGTCCTTTTTGGGAATGACATGTATTGGGGAAGACCACACACTGTCGTCGGGGTGGACTATACCCAAGCGTAAAAGTTCATTAATACCTTCTTTGGCAGCGGTAAGTTATTTTGCATTGAGACGTCAGGGGCGAGAACGGACAGGCGGTCCCTCAGTTGTGTTAAACCTGTGACAGATGCCCATAGTAAAGGCCTTGATGTTGTGAACAGCTGTGGCCAAAATACGTGGAGGGATGCAGGAAGGAGCGACGTCATCGTTGGTGCACGGTAAGTATGAAAGGGAACTAACCTGAAATACGTTATCATCGAATGGTAGTTCAGTGAAAGCTGCAGTGTTGTCCGCGGAGCTGTGCTGTGCGACAGCCGGCGGGGTTCCATTGACTATGGTGGTACTGCATGAAGGAATCATTGTGCGCGCATGCGCAGCATCGCCTGTAACAGCTGTCGCCTCTGTGTTTTGATGAAAGACGGACGGTGAAGCACAGGGTGGGGGGTTGCTGGGTGGGTTGCCGTCTTCACTGTCTGGGTCGTGGCAGATGCTGCTGTGACTGCGTATAAACAGCGGTGCGGTATGCAGGTCCTGTGTAGTTTCGTGCATGAGTTTACTTTTAATCTTGATCTCCTCTCTAAGCCCGCACAATTCATCAGTCAGGACATCACAATGTTGAAGTAGCTTTGCATTGTCTTCGGAGAGTTGGTCAATTTCAAGGCGTTGCGTAACTAAGTTCAGTACGGCAGCGTTGACCTCCTCAGATAGAATAGAAACTGTCTCTTTGTCTTGTTGACAGGACGTATTCGAGCTGCATTCTGTCGGTGTGGATGGGGAAAATCCCGCCGAAAATTTTTGTATAAAATCCACTGTGCAGAGGGCAGGTGTAATTAAGTCCAAAGAAAAGTTATGAGCAGTTAAGAAGTCCAATCCTAATACTGGCTCATCACTTTCTACTACCGAAAATGTCCATTCATAATTATGTGTATCATTGAAGTAAATGCGAAGTTGCGTTACTCCATTAACCTTTAATGAGGAATTGTTGGCTGCTCTGATTTGGTGAGGCGAATGCGTGATTGTAGAAGTGACCATTGAATGTGGAATGATCCTCACAGTGGCACCAGTGTCCACTAAAAACCATTTCTGAGAAGCTATATCCTGGATATACAAACGTCCGAGAGAATAATTCGGAAGTACTAGACTGTGATCTGTTAGGCGACTTGACGTCACAGTGCAGACCGGTGCAGCTATAGTGGCCCGCCGTGCATGTTTGGGCACATTGCACAGGGTGAGCGGCAATTCCTGGCTGTATTACCGTAAACGGAGTGCTACCAGCAGAGAGGATAAACTTGCTGAACCTGTGTTGTAACCGGGTGAAGGACGTCACTTGAAGCCGTGGTATGGGATGGTGAAGGACGGTGTGGAATCTGGTGCTCAGCCAGTGTACTCTGTCTGCTGTTTTGGAAAGATCGGCCTCTGCCACACGGGGGAGGTGTAATATCAAGGGGGACACATATAGATAACTTTCTTCTGTTGATTATCTTATATGCGGCGTCAGCCAGCAATAATTTCACTTGTAGAGGTTCCTGATCGTGTGATAGGAGCTGCAGTTGCATAGTTTGCAGCAGCTTTGCAACCCAGAAAGAAAGTAAAGCTTCATCTGGCATAGTTTTGCTATCAAAGACTGCTCTGATACATCGCCACAGTTGTGAAGGAGTCGAGTCTCTGAGATGTACATCTTGCAGTATGTATAAAACAGACTCTTGCGTACTCTTAGCTAGATGTTCGCAGATCTGTCGTTTTGCCAGTGTGTAACGATTTGCGGGGGCCGCCGACAGCACTAAGTCCTGTACCCACTCAGCGTGGTCCTCTAGGGCATTAATAAGCACAATAAATTTAGCACTGTCTGAATCAATGTTTAGGGCGGTGAATATAGTCTCTGCCAAAATAAACCACGTATGCGGATTGTCCATTGGGAACCTTGGTAATTTAGGAATTTTCTCACTCTTGTGTTGTGGATGTAACAGATTTGATAGCACAGTGGACAGGAGTGGCGGAGTGTTTATGAAGCTGTAACTTGCAGCATTCGCGGTGGCTGGTTTAAACACGGGTGGCGCGGGAGGCGCGGCAGGCGCAGCCGGGGCTGCGGAAACAATCGGGGCGGGACGACTGTCCAACCAGTAATTGTTGTCACTGAAATTTGTACCCATCTGTTTTTGTAGTGAGTCTTGTAGTGGGTGGGGAGAGAATGTGTCCAAAACTGATTTATCAGCAATATATGGGGAGCTACAAGTGATCTGTGGGCTCGAAAAGTCTGTAAGGTTCATAGTGTTGGGGCCCTGTTGCACACTACATGTCACAGGAGGTTGTACATACGATGCACTGTGAGTCACAAATTTAGGCACAGCACTCATGATTGGTTAGTTATAGATGAACGTAGAAAAAGATTTCATAGCAGGTGACATCACTGACGATGTTGAAAGAGTCCACAACGGCATTGTTGATGACAGAGAAAACTCCACGGTGTTGTACTTATCTTCCAATTTTATCCCAGTTGTTGGTGGCATTGTGAATAGGAAACCATGGAAAGGCAGTGTAGAGGCACCATTAGTATCATGTTGTAGTCTGAAAGGAGCGGAAGGTGAGCGATGTGGAGATGTCGAAGTAAATGGCCACATTGTCGAATCGGATGTATGTTGTGCATCGGAGGTCACCAGTATGGCATGTGTTATACTTATAACACAGAAAACACCATTTACTTTCACTATGTAATATTTTTATTGGCACAAGATAAATCAAAACACAAAGAAATAGTTTTCAACCATCACGGTAACAGTCATGACGAATGTCTCACACCAACTAGTCAACAAACAAAGTAAGTAAAACGAAGTACAAAAAAGCAAAGATATTAATATTTTCTGGCACTTCTGCCACAAGTTTAAAAAGAGGAAGGTTGTGAGGGAGGAGTTAGAAAGAAAGAAATTAAAATTTTGTGACCAAAATATATTGTAAATGAACTGAAGGGTCAAATCTCTGAGTTATATCACTTTACAAATTTCAGAGACGTGACAGTGGGCAAACCTGCAGTCAAGGAAAAATTAGTTGAGAAAAGACTGAGAAACTATTTGTGGCATCTAAAACCAGTTCTGGTATGGGGAATTGTTGGAATGTGGATGCATGTAATCTGCTAAACAAATTCTGTCCACAAAAATGTACCTTTGGTTTTTACCTCAGCAGAATGTTGTTATGATTCTTACTGAAATATTTTAAAAAAACTGAGAGTAATGTAGTTTGTCTCAGTATTTCTGGATCATGTATATGAAAATTACTATATTAAAATGTCTGTTAGTAGCCACACTATTTACTTGCAAGTTGCTTCGAGGTGACATAACATCTCTGCTAAATTTAGGAAATAAAGCAATGATGAAATTTAAACTATCGCATCTCAATTGATCATTTAAGAATTCATTCTGTAATAAACCACAGAAGAAAATTCCATAAGATTCTTTTACTATCCAGTAGCCATGGTAGGCACTGTGCAGGTTTTCAACCAGCCTATGTGAACAAAACAGTTTGTACAGTTAAATTATGCATTTTATAATGTAGAGGAAGAGTCAAAAGGCTCAGTAAAACATAACTGTGTCATAATATTAAGGGGCAAAAACAAAAAAAGAGTAATAGAAGAGAATCTATAAACTTCAAGAATGCACTTACCAATTTATTCTGAAAAATTATGCACATGGAAGTTGCCAATACAATATCTTTCTCTTTTTACTTTTATTATTTTTATTTTATTTATTTATTTATCTTTTATGGGAGCTTACAGAAGAAAGATTAAGGTTTAGCACATGTGGACAATCTTCTTTGGATGCTAAATTATGAGAAACAACAGTAATATGTTATTCATTGGACTTGCCAGGTAGTCACCCAGGTTTCCTTTTCTTACAGAATAGTTGTGGTTAGTCATTAAAATGTGAATTTTACCCACTTGAGAGTCATCTTCTCAGCTGTGTATATATAACTAGGGCTCATTATACAGTTCACCTAGGCATTGTATATCTCTTTTGTAGAAGAAAATTCACTTCACAACAGCATCAAAGGTAAATATCAAAAGAGAAATTTTCATTGAACCTCATGTGAAGAATCTGATACACCCCACAGAAGTGTTTCATATATTCTTTAAAAAAATGCAGAGTACAGAATTACCAACAAGTGGTAATGTTTTTCCTCATCTTTTCCACTACTTTATATGAGGAATTTTAATATTTGCAGCTTCTAAGTAAACATTTTCAAATGCTTCATTTTTCATTTCAATTCAAATCTTTATGTCTTCTGTTAAAACCTTTCTGTGTGAACCTTTTAGTTATATTTCCAACAGCTGTGTTTGACATTAAGTTCTCACTGGAGTGGCCTGAAGACTTAAGGGTATCTACAACATCACAATTTTTCCCAGAAAGTAATAACAGTTCCACCACTCTATTATTACCTCGATGATCTATTGGCCTATCAAACAGAAAAAAAACAACGAAATAGGGTTTTCTGGTGATTTTAATGTAGATTTGCTTAAACACTCCTTCAGTAAGAACTTATTGAAGTCAGTAAAATAATCAGTCAGCTTAATTCTACTGTAAACTTCCCAATGGCAAGAGCTAATTGTTTAAAAACAGCTATTGATAATATCTTTATAGAAATGTCTAAAGAATGAAATTATACTACAAAATAGTCTCTCAGCCATGACATGCAGTTCTTTTTATTAAATGTTAATACTGATCAGGATATAAAACCCACTAAATCTGAGTCCAAGAGGGTACTCAGGAAATCAAAAATTGATTAGCAAATGCATTGTGGGAAAAAGATAATCACATCAGATAACAAAATAAAGACAATATGCAAAATTTAAACTGGTGACATCACAATCATTCTGCTCTATTGTTCAATATGCTTGGTATCCCCATGTTGATGGATCTTAGAACATATTCTAAGCTAAAAACATAAGGAGGTATCTTGAACAGAATGATCTCCTCTATATCTACATCTAGAAAGATATTCCGCCAACTGCCATACAGCGCATGGCAGAGATTACCTTCTACCACTACTAGCTATTCCCTTTGTTTTCCGCTTGCAAATTGAACATGTGAAATACAGAATGATCTCCTCTATATCTACATCTAGAAAGATATTCCGCCAACTGCCATACAGCGCATGGCAGAGATTACCTTCTACCACTACTAGCTATTCCCTTTGTTTTCCGCTTGCAAATTGAACATGTGAAATATGATTGTCCCTATGTCACCATATGAACCCCAATATTGCCAAAATTTTTGTCATACAAAATACTCATTGTGTATTTAATCTATGTGTATGTGTCAAGTAACTAACTCTGTATTCAAACATTACAGGATTGTACTCCCAACTCATTCATTTTAACTTACATTTTTCTTCATTTAGAATCATTCTGCAGTCATCCACAAAAGGTGGTTTCAGACATGTACACATAGATTAAATATCTAGACGTAGTGTTGCAAAGTCAGCTTCTTTTTATTGGAAGAATTTTAAGAAAGTGTAGCTTATGTGTAAGCAAGATCATATAAAAACACTTGCAGAACTCATTCTTGAGTGTTGCTCAAGTGCTTGGAATCAGCACCAGGTAGCATTACAGGAAAACAATTCAGAGGTTTGGTTCAGTCCACAGGTGAGTATTATAGAAATGCTCGATAAATCAAATGGGAATCCTTGAATGGGAGGCAATGTTTTTTTTTTTTTCATGAAATGCTATTGAGAAAAAAAAAAAAAACAAGATAAAGACAATATGTGTGATATAATAAAGGAGGAGACTGGTAAAACCCGACATGAAGAGGAGCTTTGTTAACAGTTTGCAGTGGGGCATTGTGTCAAATGGTTTCCAGAAATCAAGGAATATGGAATCTACCTGTTGCCCTTAATCCATGGTTCCCAGGATATTATGTGGGAAAATGGCAATTTGAGTTTCACATGGGACTCAAGGCCAACAAAATCTTCTTGACTACCTGTTAAAATAGCTACAGTCATGTAAGTACTACCTCCAAAACCGTCACTTACAAAAACTGAAAAATCAAAATGATATCCTGTTAATAAATGGGACCTCCAATAATTATTTTTTGTTTATTTGGGGCACCATCAAATTCAATTGTAATTCGTTTCAAGCTCCTCCAAAAGAGTTATAAGGTCAACACCAATTTCTACTCAACAGACCCCTGAAACGCCGAGAAGACATAATAGGAAATGTCCATCTTATATTCCTATTTACAGGGGCTCAAACGCAGTTATAACTGAAGTTTCTGGTGCCCCAACTAAACAAATTATTGGAGATCCTAATGTATTTTTTAAGCACTACTTTTGGGGGTAGTACTCGGATGACTGTAGCTATTGTGGCAAGTGATCATGTTGGATGCAAAGCACTCAACCATGGTTTCCACAATGTGATAACACACTTAGAACTTAGAGAACAGAGTCCAGAGGACCAAATAACTATCTTAAGCAGCCCACAGTGATACAACACTAAAAATAATTGCTTCTTGGCTTTTGACAAGATCAGTGTTGTGATTATCCAGTTTCTCCCAGCATATTTTTCTGCTCGAACAGCCCATGGGTGTACTGCCAGTCCATAGTGTCCCCTATGAACACTATGGACTGGCAGTACACCTGTGGACTGTTCAAGCATGAAATATCAATGTTATTTTTTAAATTAAATAACTATTTATTGCCTTTATTATCTATAAATCTGTACTGATTTGTGGACAGTATCTTTCCATATCAAGAAAATTTATTTATATTTGAACTTAGAATATGCTGAAGAATTCTGAAGCAAACTCATGTTCAGGACATTGGTCTGTAATTTTGAAGGTCCAATCTTTAACTGTTCTTGTATATAGGCATCACCTGCACTTTTCCAGTCACTTGGGACTTTGCATTGAGTGAGACGTTTCCTATAAATGCAAACTAAGTAAGAAGCCAATTCCAAAGAGCACTCTATATAAAACTGAATTAGGATTCCATCTGGGCCTGTATTTTCAACTCTTTCTGTTGCTACTCCATTCCAAGAATGCCTATTTCTGTGTCTTCCATATGGGAGTCTCTGTCATGGTCAAACAATAGTATGTCTGCATGATCCTCCTGCATGAATGATTTTTTAAATGCAAAATTTTAAACTTCAGCTTTCCTATTGCTGTCTTCCATTGGCACCTGAGACTAGCCAATGAGTGATGGAATACAAAGCTTTCATCTGTTTAGTAATGTTATGTATGATCAGAATTTTCTCAGGTGCTCAGCAAGATCTTTCACATAACACATAACTTGGAAGTTCTTGTATGATTGGCAAATTGAGCTTCTTATAGATGAATGAATTTCTACTAACTTTTGGCTGTTGACATTTCCATGTTCTTTTTCTAACAGGGACTGCAACAATCTCTGTTTCCTCATCATGCTCTTAATTTTTGTTGTTAAACCATGATTTTACTTCTCCAAAATGTGATTTACAATCAGTTTATACTTCTCCTGTATTTTGTCTATGTGTATCATATTAGAACTAAATTACACCTATTTATTGTTGAAGTACGATGCTAACAACTGTTTATTTGCTAGCCAGCTGTGTCTTCAGCTGTTCACAAACTGTGGTCTTTTTCTCCCGTGAACTCATGAAACAGTACACTCTACTAAAAATTGAATGAAAACAACAGGTAAGGAAGAAAAGGAAAAAATGAGCTCTGTTGTCTTTTGGACCAGGATTTGCACTATCAGACTTGCTTTGAAAGTGCCGATTCTGAAAACACTGGTCTTTTGAACTGCTTTTCTCATATGACATCCTAAAAGCTATGGATCAAAGTAGACAGGTATATGGAGTATTTCCTGACTACCAAAAGCATTTGATTAAATACTACACCAGTAACAAAAGTTTGATCATATGGGGTGTAAAAAAATATTTGATTGGAGTAAGGATTTCATGGTAGCAAAGATGCAGCAAGTTATCTTGGATGGAGAGTCATCAACAGCTGTAGATATAACTTCAGGTGTACCACATGGAAGTGTGTTGTGACTCTTACTGTTCATGTTGTATACTAATGACTACATTAACAGTGACCTCAGAGTTTCTGCAGATGATGCAGTTATCTATAAGGGAATACTAAGTTTTAAATGCGACAAAAATATTCAGTTAGATCTTAATAAGATATCCAAGTGGTACAAACGTTTTTAAACTGCTTTCAATGTTCAGAAATGTAAAATTTGCATTTCACAAAATGTAAAAACACAGATATCCTCTGATAACAATATCAGTGAGTAACAGTCAGAGACATTCTACTCATACACAATTTGTAGAGAGATGAAATGGAATGATTACACAGGTTCAGTTGTAGGTAAAGTAGCGGAAAAGGGGGAGGCAGGTGCAGACTTCAGTTCATTTTTCAGGTACTGGGAAAATGTTGTCAGCCTACAAATGAGATTTCTTACGATATTCTCATGCAGCCCAGCCTAGACTACTCCTCAGATGTGTTGGACCAATATTAACTACAACTGACAGTGGATACTGAATTAAAGAAAGCAGGCTAGCATGAATGGTCACTGGTTTGTTTGACCAATGAGAAAGTATCACAGAGATGCTTAAAAACCTTATCTGGCCAATATATGCCAGATACATGCCAACTATCCTGTGCAAACCTACTTACAAATTTTCAAGAACCAGTCTTTATTGAGGAATCTAGAAAAATGCAACAACTCCCTACATATTGCTGACAAAGGGACTGCAAACACCAGATTAAACTGATTACAGCATACAGAGAGGTATTTAAGTAATCATTCTTCCCATGCTCCACACATGAATAGAATGGGGAGTACCCTCTATCATACACTTCTAAGTGGTTTGCAGAGTATACATGTAAATTCAGAAGTAGAAAAATTTGTGAAAATTTTTGAGTTATTTAAAGATTGTGTGTGGACAAATAAAACAAGAGTAATTATGGTGAACTGTACACTGATATGGAAAAAGTCATGGGATACCTCTTAATATTATTTCAGACCTCCTTTTGCCTAGCAGAGTGCAGCAACTTGATATGACATGGTTATTGGAGGTCTCCTGCAGAAATATTGATCCACGCTGCCTCTATAGCCATCTGTAATTGTGAAAGTGTTGCTGGTGCAGAATGTTGTGCACAAACTGACCTCTTAATTATGTCCCACAAATGTTTAGTAGGACTCATGTCGGGCGATCTGCATGGTCAAATAATTCACTCGAATTGTCTGGAATGTTCTTCAAACCAGTTTGAAAAACTTGTGGCCTGGTGACGGGGCACATTGTCATCCATAGCAACTCAATCATTGTTTGGGAACATGAAGTCCATGAATGGCTGAAAATAGTCTCCAGGTAGCTGAACATAACCATTTTCAGTCAATAATTGGTTCAGTTGGGCCAGATAACCCAGTCCATTCCACATAAACACAGCCCACACCATTATGGAGCCACAACCAGCTGGGACTGTGCATTGTTGACAACTAGGGTCCATGGTTTCATGGGGTCTACACCAAACTCAAACCCTACCATCAGTTCTTACCCACTGAAATCAGGATTCATCTCACCAGGCCACAGTTTTCCAATCATCTAGGGTTCAACCAATTTGGTCATGAGCACAGGACAGGCACTGCTGGTGATGTTATGCTTTTTAGCAAAGGCATTCATGTTGGTCCTCTGCTGCCATAGCCCATTAACAGAAAATTTTGCTGCAATGTCCTAATACTAACATTTGTTGCACATCTCACATGGTTATTTAAAGCAGTGTTGCTTGTCTGTTAGCACTGACAAATCTACTCAAACGCCGCTGCTCTTGGTCGTCTGTTGCTGTGTTGTCTATGGTCAGATGCAATGCTTGAAATTTGGTATTCTTGGCACAATCTTGACAACATGGATCTCAGAATATTGAATTCCATAATTACTTCCAAAATGGAATGTCCTATGCAATGCATCTAGCTCAGACTACCATTCTGCATTCAAGGTCTGTTAATTTCCATCATGCAGCTATAGCCATGTTTGGAAACCGTTTTACATTAATCAACTGAATACAAATGACAGCTCCCACAATGCACTGCTCTTTTAAACCTTGTGTATGTGATGCTACCAACATTTATATATGTACATATCACTATCTCACAAATTATGTCACCTCAGTGTAAATTTATTGTGAATGATAACGGTTCTATAAATGGGTAGAGTATAGTGGATTTAAAAATTTAGATGATGACATCTAAAAGTGTATCAAATATGTTGCATCAAAGAAAATTTGTGCCATTGCAACATTCAAACTCAGATTTCTGCTTTCTATGATCAGCTGCACTAACAAATGGATTAAATGGACACACTTTGAGAGCCAGCTCAAGCTTCATTGTCATTAATGACTTATGATGATAGTGATTGATAATTTATGAACATTGCTACAATGGTTTTCTCATGAGATTCCTGGGGATTGTGTTACTTGAGAAATGGATTTTCAGAAGAACAATGGATTACTCTGCAACAAGGGATATACATAGATCAAATTAAATTCAGTGGAATGAAATGAATGGATAAACAAGAATAAAATTGACAGAGGTGGAAAGGTGACTTCAATGATATCATTTTATGTCATCGCAAGTTCACTGAGATCATTCCTCTCAATCCAGTTATTTCATTTCAGTAAAATTAATGCAATCAATTCATATCTAAAAATAGATTTATTAGCACTAATGTTAATTTGAAGGGAACATTTCAATCCATTTTCTTAGATAAAGTACTGAAGCACTACATTCTATTAAAGATTTATTCTATAAAAAATAGATTTTATAGACTAATATTTGAGAAAACTGGTACACCATGAAGAATAAGTACAAGGGTTAAATGAAAAGCAATGACTCCACCTTCGTTAATTGAGTTTGGTTGGGAATTTTTTAATAAATCAAACGCAGAAATAATCCTTAGAATGTGAACTTTAATTACCAATATTCACTTTTCCACATAATCACCAGCCAATTGGATACATTTCTGCCAGCGATGAACAAGTTTTCTGAAGCCATCACAGAAGAAGACCCTTTCTTCTACCACAGTCTCACAGTTCTCTCAATGTCTTCATCAGAAGCATAATGATGTCCCCGCTGATCATCTTTCATTATTGGGAATAGGTGGCAGTCAGATGGTGCTAAATCTGGACTGTATGGAGGATACTGTATCGTGGTGAGATTCAGTCTCTGAAGTTCTGCTGTGGTGGCATGTGAAGTAGGTGGTTTGGCATTGTCATGCTGCAGAAAAACATTTCCCTTTCCTATCAAACCCTTGTTAGCCATCATTACAGAGTTCGCAGCATTGTGATGTAATGCTCTGAATTTGTTACTATTACACGATCAAGGAAATTATCATGGGTAATACCATCTGCATCCCAGAACACTGTGGCCATGATTTTTCCAGCTGAGGGCTGCATCTTAAATTCTTTTTCTGGTGTGAGTCTTCGTGTTGATATTCCATAGACTAACATTTGATCTATGGGTTGTAATGGTGTACCAACATTTCATATCCTGTCACAATTGAATGGAGAAAGGTGTCACCTTCATTCTCATAATACACGAGGAGTGCCTGGCAAATATCAAGTCTGTGCACTTTCATTTCAGGAGTCAGTATCCAGTGTACCCATCATGTGCAGACTTTCTGATAGCCAAGCAAAGCAATAATATGACCCACACATTCTTGTGAAATGCAGATTGTGGTTGCAATTTCTCTCTGAATGATACAATGACTGTCCTGAATCAATCTGTCAACATTTTGCTTGTGAAACTTGCTGTCACAGGACATCCAACTCTTTGTTTTACATGCAGGTCAGATGTTCCCATCTCAACAGCTTTAAACTTACTCACTCAACGTGTTATATCCACAGATTAACAGACATTTGTGAACAAAAAATGTTTATTAGGTGTAGCAAGGCCACTGCTTAATTTCACAAAAATATAAACTTCCTTCAAAAACAAAAAGCTTCTTCTCCTGCCAAAATTTTATAACAAGCCAAAGAATTATGCCACATTATTGAATTGAAATATTAGCAACTGAACTAAATTTAAATTCCTTTGTCTGGTTTTCCCTTGACACTCTCCGGTGGATGCCGAGGAAGTAGACAGGCGCAGAGTCCAGGGTTGTCAGCCGGCGTAGCAGAGACGTGGCACCTGGATGTTCCGGCTGCATTGAAGTCTCTTCTGGGCAGCAGTCCATGGTGGGTTGAGAGATGCCTGCTTTCCTTTCTTCTGGCTATTTAACCCAGTGGCTCCAGTTTTCTTCCGCTGATTCCGGAGTGATCATTGGCGGCCATTGGCGGTCAATGATTGGCAGATGGTGATATCATCATGTGACCATTTGTGCTGGAAAAAGGCTCATGTGTGTGTGTAGTTCACGGATGATTGAATGTTTGGTGGGAACGTCTCTAGCGTCGGCTTGCGGAACGCACCTGAACTAAGTTGCAGGCGCCACTTAACTCTGTCGCGGTAGCCAACCGTTGTGTTTGTGTGGCTGTGCGTGCCATGGCACAGTGACACACAGTACTCACATCAACACAACCACCATAAACTGCTTTCATTCTCTGATGAATCTCCTTTGGGGTGGCACCTTCTGCTGTCAATAATTCAATGACTGCACATTGCTTAAATCGCATTGACAGACCATCTGTGCAGTGTTATATACGTCACACTGTAACAACACAACCGTTCAATGCGAAGGCTTTCTGCCAACTGGAGCTGTAGAGCAGAGGCTACATAACAAGCCAGTACCTGCCGCATACTAATGCTACCAACTGTTGAAGAGTTACGAAGGTGGAGGCATTACTTTTCAGTCAACCCTCATATGACTGAACTTATCACAGATTAGTTACATGACACATTATTATGACTGGAAAACTGTTTATAGTGTCTGACAGAGAATTCAGCACATCATAAAACCTCACATGCAACATCCGCAGCATCAAAATATGGTGGCATAAAATTGAAGATGGTAAAAATACATTCTGAAGGTACCTTTATGTTTGCAGTTGGTACCGAAGTCAAGAGCACTCTCCAAATGACTGCAGTGAAAATGCTGCTAGTCAATTATTCTCAAAAAATTCTAATGGGTGCTGGGTTAGGTGAATGTGTAGAAGAGAGATGCAGTGGCAGTCTCCACTCTACAGGGGAGACACACACAATCCTCACTGTATATGACGGCATTTTCCTTCTAAAGTATGGTACAAGCACTTAAAGTAGCTTTTGGTCCCTCACCTCCATGGTGTATCAGTAGCTCTTTAGCTTGTCCTCAGTATTTAGTAGTTAATACTGCATACACAATACAAGATACCTGTTATGTTCATTAACACTGCAGAATGCCAGACAGAGCTCTCCTAAAAAATACATTATTGACAGGGCCCCCACAGTATTAGCCTCGAGAGTGTTTCCACTTTGGTGCTCAAGTATTGCACAGCTCCTGCTAGGCCGATGTGCTAGTGATTTAAAATGACTGAGGAAAAAAACAGATTATTACAAGAAAATTTGCTAATAGTCACAGGTTTTATGATCCTGATAAACTCCAGATATAGCTCAGTTTCCCTGATTTAAAAATTTGCTTTGAACTGAACAGATGATGCTTTCCTGGAGAGAATTCAACTGATAAATTAAATGCTAATGAAGTATTTGTAGTTTAACGGAACCTATGATCGATAACTTTAATGAACACCATTTCCTAAGGAATGTAATTTGATGAATTAAGATAAATTAGACCTACCCACAAGCTTCAAATTAAACAATACTGTACAATACTGTAATCTGTAAAAATGAACTCCATAGAATTCCATGCAGTGTGCTGTACTTGCTTGCTTGCATTTTTCTGTCTAGTTTTAACGTTTTTCACAATGAAATTTCTTCTCAGACCTTACTTCTGAGTGCACAAGTGCTCACAAACCTTCAGTTACAAAGCACTGCTACCCACGTGCACACACAGACACTTGTAGGAAAGAAATAAATACACCGAGGCAACCACCACTCAGTCCTAAAATGCAAAGATTTGTCTCTTTTTTTTTTTTCTTGTCTAATATTTGGACAGGTATCATATTCAAAAATATGTATCAGGCCGACTACATGGACTTTATCTCACAAACACAGCAAGGTGATTTCCCTACTTTGGATATTAGCCAGATCAGTGTTAAGCACTGCTCTAGTGGCTGTAACCATAGGAGATAATGAAGCAGTGCCTGTTCCATTTAAGATGTAGAAAGCTGGATACTCTCCCTCTGTTATGTTTTCTACTCCCATCAATAACTAATTTTTTTTCTGATTTTTATCATATTTTCAATATATTTATTTATGTAAGGAGTTACATTTACTCAAATACGTAATTCCACTTAAGTTTATTATTCACTTGGTTATATTGAATGTGCTGATTTCAGTGATTCAGTTAGTTTTACTAGAAGTTCAGTTAACTAAAAAATATGGCTAACGGAAGTTAATACTACAGTTTATGTGTACTATATTTGGTGAGCTAATATGTAAATGCAGCTAAATGGACCTACACCTATGAATGGCAAATGTTCTGACTTCGTAGTAAAATACTTTCATTTACATGAAACTAATTAACTTATGAAATAATTGGCACTGAAAGTTCACACATTCACAACTTTCCATTGCCAATTCTGCCCCAGTCCTTGCTAGATTCTGCACTTTGACGCTGTACTTCTGTTGCTATATTTTTTTTCCAAATAGATTACACCCTCATAAGTTGATCAAGCCAATAATTAAGATTTTGAATAATTTATCACTATGTAAAATAATTTTCAATATGGCGACCATACTCATAAGTGAATGGAAGCATAAAACAGTTCTATACATTTTTATAATTTACTAACCTTCAACATATCCCATAAACTAAATAACTGTTAAAATTCATAGTCCATTCAGAATGAAAGAATCTAATTAAGTTGTTTCTCAAAACGCAACATAGTTTCTGAGATCAACAAATCAACAAACATATGCACACCAGTCCTTAAATAGCCCACACCATCCCAAAATTGACAGTCTAAATAAGCAAGTGAGATCTATGTAGATTAGAGTCTTTGAGGTCCAGTCATCGTGTTAACATCTCTATTTTAGTTCAACTAAGAGTCTGCAACTTGTATCCATTCAACACTATGTGGGGCAAAATTTGTCATAACAAAGTCTGCAACTAGGAATCATATGAGTAATAATTATGTCTGTCGGTACAGAAAAGTTTGCATACTGCTCTTAATATGCTAATACCTGTGTCTGTAATGAATCCACATGTATGAGCAAATGTGTGTTCAAATAACTACCCTTCAATTTCTGGATATGTATTGTGTTGTGTTTAGCAGTTGGTTTTATCATTGTGGTAATTTTACTGAAAACTGTATTGTGTGTACAGTTAATTTCATATTTTTACCACTGCACATTTTTCCACTGTGAGGGTCAACAAACAGAGTGTCATTGAATAATAACTGGTTTATTCTCATCTAGATACGTTGACGAAGGAAGAAACGTAATCTCCTATCTGTATAAACTGTGTGCTATCACAAACATTATAATTCTAATAGAAGTGGAGAAAAGCCACTTAACCCCAAATATTGACTAGTGTACATAATTTTGCATAATCCATCTTTTTAAACCAGTTTTTGGTGAGTTTAGCAGGCATGATATGGGACTTCAAGAACCAGGGAACCAAGGATAATATCATGCACTCTGAGGCATTTGTGGTTTCTAGAGAATGTAAATCAAGGCAATGACACACATGCTTGCATTCTAGTCTTCAGCAAATGCCACCATATATTCAGTCCACAGCTCGTGGTCTCTGCGTAGCATTCTCGCTTCCCGAGCATGGGATCCCGGGTTTGATTCCCGGTGGGGTCAGGGATTTTCACCTGCCTCAAGATGACTGGGTGTTGTTGTGTCATCATCAGCATCATCATTCATCACTGTTACGGTCAGAGGAAGGCAACGGCAAACCACCTCCGCTAGGACCTTGCCTAGTACGGCGGTGCGGGTGTCCCACATCATCTACTATGCTCTGTCAAGGAGTATGGGACCTCATCATCATCATCGTCATCACCATATATTCAACATACAGATCTTAACCAAGAATCAGATCAACACTGTGGATGATGTTGCATATTAAATTATGGCCAAGTGATTATATTGGCAAGTAATCCATGCTGTAGTCAAAAGAGACTATGCAGTATGCACCTGTTACTATATATGACCTTTTTCTATCTGCTGATTATGCACACATGTCATTGTCTCAGTAACATGCCCTGTAATATCCAAAATGTTGCAATACAAAAGATCCATTAAACAGAGGCTAATAATTCTGCTCAATTTGAGCTCAATAACATGTCAATGTCAAGCTCTTCAATGTCAGTGAGACATACTGGCGCTCAATTTCAGGTTCATGTGTACGTTTCATTGGACAATTGTTTGATGAGTGAACTCACCACAGCATTGACCTTTCTGGTCACAGAAGATGTGGTGCAGCTGTGTCTTACATGTCTTCTATACCTGTGCAGTTTTATTCACTTGTTATTGATACCTATTTGTATATGTACACTTTCTTAGGATTCATTCTGACCACTTCAATTGTCAGAAATATTACTATATTTTAAAAAAAAATTATGTTTCTAAAATAATCATTCTCAAATCTTACAAGAATTAAAAATAATTTGAGAACTTGAGCCACACCTTTTCAGTTGTCTTGTGGCAAATGCCATTTTTAATGCCACGTGTTGTAGGCATACAGGTGCCTTCCAGCTTTTCCAGGTATGCCTGCATGCTGCTCAGGCCCCAGCCTTTTGCTCCATTTTCTTCCCAATGCTTGAAATCATTTGGATGTCCAAGAGAGTGCACCATATAATTTATTTGGCCACTTCCACCTAGACCACGACCACGCGGCCATGCTGAAACCTGTAGAGTAACAAACATTGTACTTCACTTTATATAGAAAATAAAATTCATAATCACTGTTCTAAAATAATAATCTAAATTTTTGCTTAATGCTGGAATTTGCAGAAATTTATAGCTATAAAGTTTTCAGCTGCAATGTTAACATTATAAATATATCAGACAAATATTATTTATTTCTGCCATCTAAATGAAATGAAGTAGCACTCTTCTATATTTGTTTGAAAACCTGATGTTTAAATGAATGAAAGAAAAGTTCATTTTAAGTCACAGAAACAGTAGTCAACCTGTTGAAACTGTAAATGTGAACTGAAAAGCTAGTAAAATCTCACCAATTTGATGGGGAACAGATTATTTATTGATCCCTTCAGTTTGTGATTTTTACAGCCTTCTAAAAATGTTAACACTGAGTCTTTCCTTTTACAATTCAAGGATAGCTCCACTCATGCTGTGACTGTTGGTGTCGTCATTCCATACACACAGTTGGGCTCTTAGCTTGGTGGCTTATATCTACCTGAAAGTGGCATAGAGATATCCTATCAAGTGTTCACTTTCATGGAACTGTATATTTGTTATTGAAAAGGAAGACTTACCAGGGAAGGAATCAATTATGGCCTACATAAGAACTATTCTGGCATTCCCTTAATCAAGAGGCTCGAGATGGGCTATCCAGTACTGCTTTCAATGGCATTAATAGTGGCTGTTTCTAAACTACATCTCACTTGGGTAGCTTCTCAAGTACTGTACTCATGAGGGTGAATGATCCCTACTCAAGTTTCCCATCAATGGATACTTCTTTTAAAGTATTGAGAATCAAATCTGTATCTTCCATATGGCAGTTTGATGTGGTGACCACTTAACTATGGAGATGGGTAAGTCTGAAACACATACTCCATAATTATCTGTTATTTACAACTGGATCAATTGTCATTTTGCATCTGGTCATCACCTTCTTCTTCTTAATGTTTCTTTCATCTCTGTTGTCAAACAGACAATTGCCAATGCGGCAAGGGGTCATAGAGTACTAACATTTTAGTGACTTCTGTTTGAGATGTTAATGAAAAGCATTTTCTTCCCCTGTTGGCTCAGCACAGAGTTATCAATAAAACTTCTCCACAATCTGTTTTTACTTTGAATTTTTTTAAATTTACTCAAAGCTCAAAGTAGAATTTAAGTTTTATACTTGGCAACTTGACTATCCTAATTTATTTTCTAGTGGTCTCTATAAATCACTTCAAATGAAGGACACATTTGCTTCTTCTATAAATATTTAAATATTTATTTTTGTTTTCATTTGGCAAGTTTGGTTTAGTACTCCATATGCAGTACCCTCTCTTTCAGTGGCCATACACCATAAAAGATGTTGCTTTTTTCCCAAAGTACCAAAAGTATTAACTGAGTACTCAAATATTTTATTTCGCAGTCAAACAAGTCACTAATATAAGTCTGAAACTACTGCTGGAAAGATAAAATGAGGATACATCACACCATTGTAACACTTCTTTGGAGTCCAGTTTTTGTGTTAGTTTTTAGATATATCATGTTGTGGTGTTTATGTTGGCTCATTACATAACACAAATAGAAAGAGAGAAATAAGCAGACACACACCAATGAACCAAGAAAAATACATATAAAAATCATCTTGTGGAGCTGAATAACAGTGTCTGTGGACTGAGAAAGCCATTGTACAATAAAACTGCCACACAAAGAAAATTTGTCACACTTCTATTTTATATTAAGACAGTTAATTTTTTTCCTTGTAAAACCAGAAATAATACTGCTAACTATGCCTAAATAAAAATATTTCTTTATGTAAGCTGCTGCATATACATGTCTTTAGCTATGCCGCAGAGTATATTCTGTGTATTTGATTGTTATAACATCAACTGGATGTATTATATGGCCTTTTAATTGTATAAATTGGTACAAGTAACAGTAACTTCAAAAAGCCATATTCAGATATTTGTTATGAGGTGGTACTCAGAGTTCTTACTTAGCCTTGTCTCTTGAAGAAAGTGTTGGTGAATCTACTTGATGCTTTTCTCACTAGCCTCTCATAGCACAGAGGCAAGAAAAAAAGTGGCATGTTTGAATTGCATGCATCATTGTGCCATAGGACAAGTAATATCAATATAGAAAACACAGCAACCTGGGCACAACAGTGGGAAACTTGGCTCTGCCTGTCCAAAGCTGGGATAAATGGTGAGTGATGCAGGAGTAACATCTCTGAAAAAAGCCTTGGTCCAGCTGACCCAGCTGGTAGTACCTTGTAAGGGTCACTTGGCAGGGTTACAGGTGAAGATGGTCAACAGTTATGAAGGTGGAAGAGGATCATATGGCCCAACGATTGGTGAAGCAGCGGAACTATCTTCATGAAATGATCAGCAGTGTCAGGAAATAATCTGAGGAACCATAAAAAGGGAAGCTTTGTCTTAAAAGTCCTCAAGGACAGTGAGTCTAGATGAAGACACCCTTGAACCAAAATCACATGGTCCTCCAGATTGAGGAATATGGTGGCAGGCCAGTTACCTGTCATTTGTAAAAGTCTTACATTACCAAAAAGCCCAATACTTGCCTCAGAAGTTTGGATAGAAACTTGGAAAATGAAAATGGCTATGGAAAAGGAGCATGAACACAAAATGATGGCGGAAAGTGTTAGAAATTGCACAAGAATTAAACAGCCTAAAGACAGACACTGTCATGCTAATGTAAATTAACAAAAAGAGAATATGCTCAGATATGTTGAACAACTCTCTACAGGTTTTTTGTGGGATGATAAAAGAATAATGACCAAAAATAGATGTCAGAGGTGATCAATACAAAATGTAAAATAACATACTTCAAGACTGTAAATGAAAATCTCATATGAATTAAAGCATGTTAATTTGAAATTTCAGTGACGTTCTTGGGTTTGTATGCAATATTTGATAATGAACTACCTACTAACAAAGACGAGTTCTTTGAAGGGATTTACAATGAAATCACTATACTAGGAAGACTAGAGAAAATACCATCCTCAGGGATTTAAACAGTAGAGTAAGTCAAAGAACAGAAAATAAAACAGTGGAGCCATATGGAGAAGTAAATTTGAAAGATAATGGAGGAAGGCTAATAGAAATATGTCAAAGTCATTAGCTTAAAATACTTAATGGTTACCATAGATGCATAGAAATCCTCACATTTACATGTCTGCAACCCACAAGAAATCGGAAATTCGTCTTTGTCCATGTAATAAGAAAACAGATCATGAGCATGCTGATTAACAGTGTTTGGGTGTATAGAGATGTTACATGCGATTATAGTCATTACAGCAATAGACAAATTTTTTATACAGTGTAATCATTACATTAGTAAATAGTGCAGTACAGCATGCCACAGTTGTCTGCTTAAAATTCTATGTCACAGTCAATAAAGGCTTTTAATTCATAAAAGGGGTTGGTAACAAGCCATTTATTCAAATTTTTCCTAAATGCACATTGTGGAAGCTCTTGTATCATCTGAGAAAAATTGTTAAATAGTTTATGGCCCACTATCTCATAGCTATTGATTGTCTTTGATAGTCTATGGTATGATGTCTGTATAGACTTATTTTTCTTTTGTTGTGACTGTGAATATTATTTCTACATTTTACTTCATGCAGATTCTTTTTTGTATAGATTAACACTTGGTGTATATGCAGGTTTATAACAGTCATTATTTTACAATCAGAGAACTAGGACTTAGAATGTGCTTTATGTTGAGAACATGTAATGACTCTGATTGCTTTCTTCTGCAGAGGTAATATGTTTTGAACATGGAATGAGTTTTCCCAGAGAATAAGTCAGTATGACATAATACTTCAAAAAAATGCAAAACAAGATGTTTTAACACAGGCTACTTGTACACATTTAATAAGACACCTTAAAAAGTAAATTACTCTGGAAAATTTAACACTAATGTACTTTATGTGTTGCTCCCAGGACAGTTTTTTTATCTAAGTATACCCCCAAGAGCTTTATATAACTGCGACCATTAAAATGACTTTTGTCCTTTAGACGAAATACCACTTTCTGTGTTTCGTTCTTGTTCAAGAGAAACCCATTTGGCCAAAACTAGTATGATGCTTGGGCAAGTGTATAGTCAACAGAATCTTTTGGCTTATTCAGATCATTGTTATAATTTAGGAACATAGAGTCATCTGTGAATAGCACCTTATTGGAGCTTATAAAAGAGGGTAGGTCACTGATCATGACTAAAAACGAAAATGGTCCTAATAAAGAAAGATCACTGCAGAAGTCCCACCATCATTTGTTTCTTGGTAGACTTTTCTGTGCCACTACACACAACTTGCAACCTGTCTACAGTTTTGGAGATTAGTTATTAATAGTTTTAGGCTGTTATCACTGATGCCACAGAAATGGAGTTTCTTAACAAGAGTGTCACATCCTACACTGCCAAATTCTTTACTCATGTCACAGATGGTGGCATGAGCAAAGCCATTCTCCTGAGACACTTTAATAACGTATTTTATTGCAGACAACACTTTATATGATAGTACATGAATACTCTCTCACAGAAACTCAATCAGAAGCTCGGTGATACAGAGAAATCTGTAGATGAAGGGTATCAAAACATTATAAGCCTTGTTCAAATGGCAGGAGAGGTAGCTCTTGGAAAAAAGTGCAGAAGTAGGAATAATGAAACAGAAACACTAGTCAGTCAAAACAGATGTACAGTCAGAAATAGTTAGCCAGTAAAACTGAGGCAGATAACAGAAATTATACGTAATTGAAGAGAATGACAAGCAAGCAGTGTCAGCTGTTAAAACAAATTGTGGGATAAAAAGTGTGCTGAGATTAATACACATTTAGGAGGAGCAAGATATATTCAGAAGTATGGAAATTTATTCAAAGAGTTAAGTCAAATAAGAACAATGAATCCAGATACAATTAACCCTGTAACGGCTCCAGACGTGTTAACGAGTGTGCCTTTGTACCTATCCCTGTGTGCTCTGAACGTATTTACGCGCGTTACCAGTCCTTCTACCTGGTACTGTGAATGTGTCTACGCATAGACACATTCAGAGTACCAGGCAGAAGAACTGGTGGTGTGCGTAAATACATTCAGAGCACACAGGGACAGGTACAAAGGCGAGCATGTTAACATGTCTAGAGCAGTTAAAGGGTTAATATGTATGAAATCATGCATAAACCACTATGAGCAGTTATTGACCAAAAACAGGGAAAAGAACAGAAAAATGCTGTCACAATTTAGCATACAACAGACAGGCATTGTATACAAAAGCAGGGTCCGTATCTTTCAAATAAATATAAAATAGTGACCTGTCACAGCTTTGCACAGGTAGCAGTAAGTATCTACAGATGGACAACATGTGTGGCACAGCAGTAACAAATTACATACATGGAACTTCATCATGAATCAGTTTATCTTTTAGTGAAAACCATATAAAACTCCTTACAGTAGTTCCTTAATTTGGTCTTCATAAACAAACAGAAAATTGCAGCAGGGGACTTTAATTTATAACATGTATAGATATATATGTTTATGTAGAGATTCCAGTCAAAATTTGGACTCTCTGGAGTTGCAGCAACTGTTTACTGTAGTGCTTTCCTGCCAGACACTGCACCTTCTGTAGCTGATCAGCTTGTAGCTCCCATCACTGCCATGAAATGTCAACTCGAACACCAATTAAATATGGAACAGGTATCAATACATATGTCACACACTGATTATTATTATTATTATTATTATTATTATTATTATCATAAATTATATACAAAACATTCCTCATGGATCAGTCTATCTGTCAGTGAAAACCATATCAGAATCCCTACAGTAGTTCCTGAGGTTAGATGTACATACAGACAGAAAAATGTGTGGGGGTTGGGGGGTGGGGATGGGGCACTTTAATTTAGTAATACATATATAGATTGCAAAAAAGTAGCATTTATTTTTTGTAAACTAAATAATGCTTACTTATAACTATAGTAGCATTACATAAAGGTATCATGCTCTATTAATACTGAGGAATTCAGTAAGGAGAATAGGGATTGTTGGACAGATAAACTGAACTGATTGGACTACTTGACAAAAATTTATTTATATGTTTGTTTACATTTTTGCATGAAGGCCATCAAGCTGATGACTTTTGCAAATGTCATACATAGGTTTAGTAGACTAATATAGATAACACTTACATGCAGTAGTGATACATACATTCATCCTAATATTCTAATTATATTGTGTTGCACAACAGAGGGCACCTAGATTAGAATTCAATGAGTGGATATAAACATTTATTTACTAAGAAGGCTTTTAACTCCCTGCAGAACAGCTTTTGTTCACAAGTTTTCAAAGTATGTGGCAGCTTGTTGAACCATATCTGCCCATTAACATAAGGGCTATTGTCTCTTATTTTTAATTTTGTCCTCTGAAAGAAGTTGCCCTTACTTCTAGTATCATAATTATGTGTATCACTGCACTTATTTACTTCGTTTTTACTATTCAGAGGAAATATAATAAGTTTATACAAATACGAGGAATTTTCTGTTAAAAACCTATGTTGGCCAAAAGTTTCATGACAGGACTCTGGAGTTTAGTCCACACATTAACCTAATGGCTCTTTTCTGTGATAGTAATATTCTATTCAGCTGCAGGTCTGCCATACAACCCTACAGTTTAATACTGTAATTAAGAAATGGATAAACTGTTTCATAGTAAACAATTTTTAGCATTTTAATTGGGACTATTTTTTCCAGCTGACTTATCAGTTACAAGCTAGTGCTGATTTTCTCACATACAGAAGTAATGTGGTTTACCCAATGAAGATTTTTGTCTAGATGGGCACCAAGAAATTTAATGTTATCCCTTTCTGCTGATGGAATACCACAAATATTTTTTATTTCAGCCTTGAGAACCAGTTATCTTAAATGTTAGTGTCTGGGATTTACTGATGTTGGTGTATACACCCTGGTGTAGAAAATATATGGTTATTTCAATCATACCCTTAGTTGCAGCTGAGTGTAATGTGCCAAGGTATTTTTTATAAAATAAGAGTGAGGTGTTGTCAGCATAGCTTACTACATGTGACTTGAAAGTTGTGTCATGTAATTGGCATAAACCAAGAAGAGAAAGAGACCAAGGATCAAACCCAACAGTATTGTATCTCTAGAAGACTGGAAATGTATTATTATCTATTTTACATGAAAGTTTAGTACACTGTTCTTGACTTGTCAAGTATGTGGTGAGTAATCATGCAGATGAGTCCTTGATGTTGTAAGCCTTCAATTTCTTAATGAGTAAGTCATGGTTGACTGTGTCAAAGGCTTTGGAAAGATCTAAGAATACGCCTGCTGTCTTCATACCTGGGTCTAGGAGGGTGTACACATTATGGAGAAATTCAGCAACTGCAGTAGTTGTGCACTGATCTTGTTGTTTCTCTGTTAACAATTTGTTTTTGTAAAATAAGCAGAGAGCTAAGAAACACCTTAATAAAGGTAGGGATCAATGATATTGGGTGATAGTTTGAAACCTCTTTTGTATTCCCCTTCTTATTCACTGGCTTAACAATGCTTATTTTTAGACTACTAGGATAAGTGCATTCTTGAACACTACAGTTTATGAGATACATTAGTGGTTTGACTCTTTCTTTTATATATTTTTTAAATGTTACACTTGACATACCATCCCATGCTATCAAATTGTCATGATCCATATCAAGTGCTTACTTGGACTTTGTGTATAGCAAGAACCTTACTGTTTTCATGTCACCTCTCACTACTGACATTTGCTGTAATCAAAGTTAAATATTGTCAATTGCTTTCTAGGGATAAAACTACTAATGTTATTTGTTTGAATTGTTGTATAGCATTCTGAGAATGCTACATCCCTTAGGCAGCCTATTAGCGATGAGTGGGCAAGACCACACGACTGACGACAAGGTGTTAGAAATAATCCCCATGCCTGATGGCCACTGACTTTTTTGTGTCTACTGTGCCGGCGCGTTAATTCTCTCTAGTCTTTGCTTTTCAGGGGCACTCATTTTGCTTTCACAGTTTCTTGTCGTTTTTGCTAATCAGTGTTTTCAGGTGGGCGTTGCTGACAATTTCTTTGATTTTATCATTGTTCATAATTCTTGCCTTGTATATTTTTTTTCATTTGTGTCTTCCAATACGACCCCCCGTCACACCTCCTGCTCAGGTGCCACAGCTGCAAGTGTTAGATGCAATACAGCTAATGCAGCTGTTTCAGTTTCAGACAAACCAGATTTCTATCCTGCTCAACACAGTGCAGCAGCTGCTCACCAAAACTGCACACCTGACAGAACAAGCACCACGTACTACAGCTGCTATGCCACCTTTTCAGCAGTTTTGTGACAAAGAAGAGGAATGGCTCAAGTGGTTACAACAGTATGAGACACATGTACTTGCCCACAATGTCCCAGATACTGTAAATCTTCCATATCTTTTATCCATGGTAGGAAGTGCAGTGTTGAGATTAATTTGAAAACTCTTACCTTATGCCACTCCAAGTGAACTTGCTTCCAATCAAGTAGAAAAGGCCCTAACAAACTATTACGACCAACAAGTGAATGTGGTAGCAGCTAGGTTTCAGTTCTTTAATTGCAAAAAATGGTCAGTACAAATGTATCACAGATTTGCAAGGTATGAAAAGGAAATGCAAATTCAAATGTGCTTGCGGTGCTTTATATTCAAATATTATGTTGCGTGATTCGATCATGTACAATGTATCTGATGTCAAAATCAGAGAACAAATTTTGAAACAGTCTGATCCATCAGTTCAGCAGATAGAGCATATGCTTGATTGGTACAAATTTGGTGCCTTGTTGGCTGATCCATTTGAGCAGCCAGCTATTTGTCGGGTTGGGTATCTTAGTTGCGATCACCCCATTCCCCACCGGCGGCTTGTGCTAGGCAAGCCAAGTAAACAACCTTCCATGCTGCATATGCAGTTCGCTAAACAGGCAGCTACACAGGCAAACAGAATTAAGTCTTGCCCTCACTGTTATACATGGCACAAACGCCAAGACTGCCCCTCCCGACAAGCTCAGTGATATGCTTATAGTAGCAAAGGACATGCGCAATCTGTGTGTTTGCAATGGAACAAATATCAGAATTTGGCCCGCTCACAAAAATCTAGTCACAAGGCTCATGTCATTAATGTAGTATATTCCAAGTTTGCTGCTAGCAAGCATGCGGTTTCTACAGTAATATGTCAGTCAAACAAACTTGTTGTTCATTTACTTATTTTGTGGGAAACGTGAAATTTTCATTGAACACGGGTTCCACTCTAACATTACTAAATTGTCACACATATTAACTGTTAGGCTCCCCACACCTGTCTGAGACTATCATGCAACTGACGGCTTGTAATGGACAAGACATTGCCATCTGCGGAACATGTACTTTGCCTGTCATGTACCACTTGCATACACAAACAGTGACTTTTACAGTGCTACATTCACATGATTGTAAGAACATATTTGGTCTTGATTCTTTTGATTTGTTTGGCTTTAACATTCAGGACAATGTGCTGTCAGCGTCTGCATTCAGTGCAAAAGATAGTGTAACTAGCGTGCTAAAATAAATCCCAGAGCTCTTTTCTGAAGGTTTAAGCAAAGCTAACAATATTGTTGCACATATTACACTGAAAGACAATGCTCAGCCTAAATTTTGCTGAGCCAGAACTGTTCCCATTGCATTACAGGACAAAGTCACTGCTGAACTTAAGGAATTGCAAGATAACGGAGTTATTGCACCTGTATCAGCTAGTCAATGGGTGAGTCCACTGGTTTTGGCCCCAAAACCTTCAGGTCACATTTGCCTCTGTGTTGACATTAAGTCTACAGTCAACCCACAAACTCTAATTGATACTTATCCATTGCCACACCCAGAGGATCTAATGAACAAATTAGGTGCTGAATGCTACTTTTCAAAAATTGATTTGGGTGACACGTATCTTCAAATACCACTCAATGAAGAATCTCAAAAAGTATCTGTAGTACATAATTACTCATTTTGGATTGTTTAAATATTTGTGTTTGCCTTTTGGCAGTTCGTCTGCACCTGCCATTTTTCATCAGTATTTGGAACAGCTGACTGCACAAGTGCCAAAGTGTTTGAACTATTTGGATGATATTGTCGTAGCAGTTCGTACACCTGAAGAACATATTGCAAATTAGTGTGCTTTGTTTTGTGTGTTTTCTAATGCAAGACTGAAGTGTAGACTGGACAAGTATGATTATTTAAACCTCAGGTGCAGTATCTTGGTCATGTTATAAACAGCCAAGGTGTACTTCCTCTGCAGTCGCATTTGTTAGCCATACGCGATTTGCCAGTTCCTCACAATGTCACAGAATTGCAGTCAGTTTTAGGGAAAATGAATTATTATATTCACTTCATACCAAGTGCTGCACAAATTGCAGCTCCATTGCATTGTTTGCAATGCAACAATGTCCCCTTTCCTTGGACAGATGAGTGCAAAGTAGCTTTCCTAAAACTTAAAGACACTTTGCTCAGTGATCAATGTTTAGTTCATTTTGATCTTGAAAAACCAGTTGTATTGCAAGTTGATGCTTCCTCTTAAGGAATCAGTGCTGTGCTTTTGCACAGAATTGGTGATAAAGAGAGACCTTTGCTTTCGCATCAAAAGTATTGTCCAAACCTCAGTGTAACAACTCACAAATTGAAAAAGAGGTTTTGCCTAATGTGTATGATGGCACCAAATTTCACCACTATTTTTTTGGCAGGAAATTCTACTTAGTAACAGATCACAAGCCTTTGCAGTCCTTGTATCATCTGATGAAACTGGTTCCTGTATGAACTGCCCAAAAATTGCAAAGATGGGCTTTGTTGTTGTCTCAATACCAGTAGGAGATTGCATATCATCCAACAGCTCAACATGGTAATATAGACACGCTTTCACATCTTCCAATTGGCCCTGACACAGACTTTTATGCTTCTGCTACATCTTGTTGTCACATTGATGCTCAGGATTCTGAATTGCTTCAGTCTTTCCTGATGAACTATAGAAAAATTGCACAGGCTGCAGAAGCTGACCCAGATTTTAACATTTTACTCAAATACATTTGCACATCTTGGCCTCACTCATTGAATAGCATAAAGAACTCTGTAGTGTTCCATTACTTTGCATGCTGGCATAGCCATGCTTGCACATTGGCACAGCCATGCTGTACAGAAAGGTGTAATTCTTGTTCACAATGACAGTGGACAGTCATGCATGTTGATCCCTACAGCTTTGCAAAAAGAAGTGTTGCATTTACTTCACCAAGGACACTGGAGGATTGTTGAAATGAAACAGTTAGTACATTGACACTGTACTTGGCGGGTTATGGGTGCCCAAATAGAACAGACAACGTCACAGCATCACGTATGTGTGGAAAATCAGTCGACGCTGCCACAAAAAGTCACTACTTGGCCTAAGTTGCAATTGCCATAGCAACGTGTGCATGTAGACCTCACAGGAAATTTTTGGAACACCCATTGGTTGGTTGTGGTTGACTCACATAGCGAGTTTCCTTTTGTTGTGACCATGCACTTGACAATGTAAGGTAGCACGATTCAGGTGTTGTCTTTGATTTTTTGCCTAGAAAGTTTACCTGAAGTAATAGTGTTAGACAATGGCCCTCAGTTCACATCAAATGAATTTGAAACGTTTTGTGAATGCAATGGTATACTGCATCTAACTAGTGCACCATTCAATCCACCGTCAACTATTTCTCACCTCATATCGATCGAACCCATGAGACGGACCATTGCCGGTGGAAATGCTTTGTGGCTGCCACCATTGCACACTGCTCCACCCTCCTCAGCATCCGGCACCAAAAGAAGGCTGCAATTAACACTTTGCACCACATGACATTGTCTATTATAGGGTTTTTAGCGGCAACAGACAGTGGGCGCGAGGCGAGATTGTCTGTAGACTTGGTGCTTGCATGTTTCTTCTTTCAGGTCCAGATAGTTTGCAGTGCCACCATCAAAATCAAATATCCCTCTGTCACATATACGTGATCTTCAAATCTCTCTTCCCCCAGATTCATGGATTCAGGGGACAGCGAGGCCACGACACCATCGGATGACCCCATGGAGACGGAGCCTTCACCTCCTCTGCCTCCTCTCATCCTACCGATGAAGCTGGACCCATCCATGCTGCACCAGTTGCTGCCTTCTTCCTCTATTTCATGGCAGCAGGAGGTGGACATGTACCCTACTGGTCATTTTTCGGGGGACGTTTCCACCAGAGCACAGGCAAGATGGTGGGGTATGGCCGGAAGCTCGATTTTGCTTGCGACCACAGCTTCCAGCCCATCAAGGCGCAAACACTCCTGCATTCCCCTCCATGGTCGCACTCCATACACAACAATGGTCCATCACTTTGGAGGGGAGGAATGTTCTAGCGTCACCACAAGTGATGGAATGAAGATGCGGAATGCATGAACAGAGAAGACAGTGTGCAGGGAGGAGACCCCCAAGAGGGATCATTGCCGACAAAATTTTATTTAAATAAATTTTCAATGCATAATGTTCGGCCGTAGCCGGCTTGGGCATACTGTGGTGGAAGGTGCTGGCCGGAAGACCATGGTCGGCACATTCCTGCCACGTGCTCCTCGGTCAGACTCAAGTCCCACGGGTTGGTTGCGCTGACGGGGGCACGCTACTAGCAAGGCGCGTTGGCGGAATCAATCCTCCAATCAGAGACTAATCGTGTGATCACGTGGGGACGCGGCCGGGAGCGGCGAGGGCGGCTTGGAAACAGCTCCGCGCTCTCTTAGCTTCTGACCTCGGCCCCGAGTAGTCGCTCCTCTAGCCTCTGCCTCTCTGATGAGCAGACGGCAAACCCTCTTGGGGCTGCTCAGCCCTACGTAGGCACCACTGTACCATCATTACAAGAATAAACTGGGTCCATTCCACTCAATTAATTTTCATTTTACAACGCCCTCCGCTCCTGACTTCTATCCTGACGAACAACAGTGAGGAAATGGCTAATGGTGCACGGAACTGGACCATATCGTGCCAAGAGTGACACCTGGAAGAAGTGAATATAAACACCACTCCTGCTAGCCTCGACTGTTCAGATTGGGCCAGTCTGCAATGAAAATTAGTGATATGCTATCAGATTGTCGTGATCCATATTAAGTGCTTACTTGGACTTTGTGTATAGCAAGAACAAGTTTAAACGCAGCCAAAACCTCTCAGACAAACAGAAGCTAAACGATGTCAAAGTTAGCGTAAGGAGGGCTATGCGTGAAGCGTTCATTGAATTCGAAAGTGAAATTCTATGTACCGACTTGACAGAAAATCCTAGGAAGTTCGGGTCTTACGTTAAATCAGTAAGTGGCTCGAAACAGCATATCCAGACACTACGGGATGATGATGGCATTGAAACAGAGGATGACACGCGTAAAGCTGAAATACTAAACACCTTTTTCCAAAGCTGTTTCACAGAGGAAGACCGCACTGCAGTTCCTTCTCTAAATCCTCGCACAAACGAAAAAATGGCTGACATCGAAATAAGTGTCCAAGGAATAGAAAAGCAACTGGAATCACTCAACAGAGGAAAGTCCACTGGACCTGATGGGATACCAATTCGATTCTACACAGAGTACGCGAAAGAACTTGCCCCCCTTCTAACAGCCATGTACCGCAAGTCTCTAGAGGAACGGAGGGTTCCAAATGATTGGAAAAGAGCACAGATAGTCCCAGTCTTCAAGAAGGGTCGTCGAGCAGATGCGCAAAACTATAGACCTATATCTCTTACGTCGATCTCTTGTAGAATTTTTAGAACATGTTTTTTGCTCGCGTATCATGTCATTTCTGGAAACCCAGAATCTACTATGTAGGAATCAACATGGATTCCGGAAACAGCGATCGTGTGAGACCCAACTCGCCTTATTTGTTCATGAGACCCAGAAAATATTAGATAAAGGCTCCCAGGTAGATGCTATTTTTCTTGACTTCCGGAAGGCGTTCGATACAGTTCCACACTGTCGCCTGATAAACAAAGTAAGAGCCTACGGAATATCAGACCAGCTGTGTGGCTGGATTGAAGAGTTTTTAGCAAACAGAACACAGCATGTTGTTATCACTGGAGAGACGTCTACAGACGTTAAAGTAACCTCTGGCGTGCCACAGGGGAGTGTTATGGGACCATTGCTTTTCACAATATATATAAATGACTTAGTAGATAGTGTCAGAAGTTCCATGCGGCTTTTCGCGGATGATGCTGTAGTATACAGAGAAGTTGCAGCATTAGAAAATTGTAGCGAAATGCAGGAAGATCTGCAGCGGATAGGCACTTGGTGCAGGGAGTGGCAACTGACCCTTAACATAGACAAATGTAATGTATTGCGAATACATAGAAAGAAGGATCCTTTATTGTATGATTATATGATAGCGGAACAAACACTGGTAGCAGTTACTTCTGTAAAATATCTGGGAGTATGCGTGCGGAACGATTTGAAATGGAATGATCATATAAAATTAATTGTTGGTAAGGCGGGTACCAGGTTGAGATTCATTGGGAGAGTGCTTAGAAAATGTAGTCCATCAAGAAAGATGGTGGCTTACAAAACACTCGTTCGACCTATACTTGAGTATTGCTCATCAGTGTGGGATCCGTACCAGATCGGTCTGACGGAGGAGATAGAGAAGATCCAAAGAAGAGCGGCGCGTTTCGTCACAGGGTTATTTGGTAACCATGATAGCGTTACGGAGATGTTTAATAAACTCAAGTGGCAGACTCTGCAAGAGAGGCGCTCTGCATCGCGGTGTAGCTTGCTCGCCAGGTTTCGAGAGGGTGCGTTTCTGGATGAGGTATCGAATATATTGCTTCCCCCTACTTATACCTCCCGAGGAGATCACGAATGTAAAATTAGAGAGATTAGAGCGCGCACGGAGGCTTTCAGACAGTCGTTCTTCCCGCGAACCATACGCGACTGGAACAGGAAAGGGAGGTAATGACAGTGGCACGTAAAGTGCCCTCCACCACACACCGTTGGGTGGCTTGCGGAGTATCAATGTAGATGTAGATGTAGATGTAGAACCTTACTGTTTTCGTGTTGCCTGTTGCTAGTGACATTTGCTGTAATCAAAGTTAAGTATTGTCAGTTGCTTTCCAGAAATAAAATTACTAATGCTATTTGATGGAATTGTTGTATAGTATTCCAAGAACACTGCATCCCTTAGGCACCCTATTAGTGATACGAGTGATGAGTGGACAAGACCCCACAGATCCTTCCACATGGTAGATTCTATCCCACTTTCAAAGAGTTGATATTACTATTGCTCATAACTCACTTCTTTTTAAAAGTTTTTGGTATTATTTTAGAAACTATTTTTCTATATTCTATCTGCTGTGTAAGGTGGTTTGAGTGATGAAAGTCTATGTTACTATACTTAACAGAGTCTTCAGCAGGTTTGTTAATGATTGCATAACCTGTCCTGGTATAACTAGAATCTGAGACCATGGTATCCATGGTAACTATATTTCTAAGACAGTATGAAGTTAATACATCTACAAGTTCATGTTAGCTATGTTGTTGGAGTTTGTATCAATGTTAAGGTCTCCAACTGTAGTAAGGTTATTGGGACCGCTTTGCCTAATTATGATATTGAAACTATTGGGAAAATCAATTACATCTGCACAAGGTGGTCTGTATATTCCTATTAGCTTTTGTTTTACTACGTTCACTCCATGCCCTTTTAGTTGAATTGCAATACCACTTACTTCTAATATCCAATCTTCACCATATTGCCCAATAAATTTATGTTTCTTAGACAGAATATGTTCGCTCACAAAGATTGCCACACCTCCCACCTTATGCTGTTTCCTACAATAACTGTTCACCATTACATAACTATCTAGTTTATAATAGTTAATTTCATTACATTTTAGGTCATGTTCAATTAATACTAACATTTGTGGCAGATGCTCCTTTACAAATACCTGTAATATACTGAGTTTCTTCCTAAGGTACTGCACATTCAGATGTATCATGCTAAGTGCTGCCTGGGTTTCTCCTCTGTTTATGCATCTGTGGATGTTGATAATGGAACCAAGATTATCTTTGCTGTTGTACTTATCTTATACATGTGTAATTACAGAGTTCACAGGGTTCACTTATACCTAGTTTGCCTGATTAATCACTGCTGCAATGCATATTTTCTCTAAACAAGCTTCAGGAAAATAACCTAGTGCTATTGCTTCCTTATCATTGGTGAATGGGGGACAGAGAACTTTTATTTCATTCACTAATTTTCATTTTCCCTTCCTGTTCATGTGTAGTCCATGCTGGGTGTGTTCATCTCAGTTCGTTTTGCTAACAGCTATTAATTTTACATAGTTTTTGTGCACTGAATTGTGAGTTTCTATTTACCTATTAACACAAAACCACTTTGAAAGGTCATATCATACTACTACATTTGTTAGAATAACATTGGTGTGGTGTATTTGTGGTAATAAATTTCTGTAACTTCTCAGTGCTGATTTGCTTTTATTTCTGTATACATCACTGGCACCGCCTATAATCACAAAGCAGTTGTCTTTGTTGCATTTGTTTGTTTCTATGGTTATGTTGTCTACCACAGAATGAAATGGAGATCCAGGTCTGAGTTTAGCAAATGCTGAATAACCTAAGTTCATATTCTCACGAAGGGAAACAGAGAGGCTTTTTCTGTGGCTATAAGCATAAATTAGGAGTTTTTACATTTTTCGTTTGTTTTTCTTGGCGTTTAAACATTTATGTTTAGAGCTTCATTGGATGTCTTGTTGTGTGTTGTTTTGCCTGTGCTAGTAGTTGCGTCACAGTCTCAATCTTGGGCTGGGTTCTTGGACAGTACAGGAGAAGTTGTGAGACTTGCATTTTCTGCTTGCTTGTGCATTTTCTTCAATAAATCCTGTTTCTGCTGTGATGAATGGATGCTGTTAGCTTCACTCTCATTGGAATTATTGGTGCAAAATTTTCCTTACACATTATTCTTTTCAAGTGAAGGGCTGACTACAGATAACAATGGTTCTATTTAACCTAGGCCACAAAATTCGTTACTTTTCATTATTCATATGAATAAAATGAGCTTCAGATAGCATACCTGGTCTTTGAGACCCCAGGATGAATGTTTCTGTGGTAGAGTACGATAGGCCCAGTCGCTTTCAGACTGGGATCCCTGAAGTAAAGGAGCTGCAAGTGGTACTGATGAAAGCCAGTTTGGTACACCACCTGCCTCTATGAGTAGGACTGAAGCATGTGACTCAGAGCTCAGACGTGAAGCTAGCACACAACCCGCTGTTCCTGCACCCACTGCAGTGACACAAAAGAGTGTGCATATCATACATTAATACACCAATTACCACTCTCTCTCTCTCTCTCTCTCTCTCTCTCTCTCTCTCTCTCTCTATAGCAACCGGAAAAAGATAATTAACAGGTGTGATCAAATAACCCTGCACTAGGAAATTAGAGTTCTGTCTAATTGAAAGGACAAACTGCAGTCAAAAGCTAATACTAGTACTGTAAGGTCCTGGATTGTGGTATCAGTAAAGTAAAATATATTTACTACGCATGTTAAACAAAACACCCAAAGAATAAAACAAAAATGACCTGCAGCATTACATCATGTGAGAAAAACTGTTGTTTTTTTAAGTGAATTTATGGTCTATTTTATAATATATTGGTCTTAAACTAGAAAAATAATACTAACACTTGAAAATCACATTACAGACCATGCAAAAACTCACATTCCAAGTCAATCAGAATTGAATGACTTAATACACTATCTAGGATTAACCAGTTAAAATGCAGAGATGTTAATTCCAAGATTGTTTGTCAGATGAAAACAGCAAGATACTTAAATTCAAATGGAATCACATATTACTTCAGTACTTCATGTTCATGTATTAATTGTGATATAGCCATTGCTTTGGTAGTGAGGTCTACATAAAATCAAAACAATTGACAACTTTTCATCAACAGTTCTTGTAGGTGTTCATTCAAGAGAATTAAAAAAGTATTATCAGAGGATGTAAAACCTTCTTTGGATACTAAATTATGTGAAACAACAGTAATATGTTATACACTGAACGTGCCAGGTACGATAGTTACCCAGGTTTCCTTTTCTTACAGGAAAGTTGTGGTTAGTCATTAAAGTGTGAATTTTAACCAGTTGAGGGTCATCTTCTCAGCTGTGTATAGACAACTAGGGCTCATTACACATTTCACCTAAGCACTTTATATTTCTTTTGTAGGACAAAATTAGCTTCACAACAGCAACTAAGGTAAATATCAAAAGAGAAATTTTCATTGAACCTC
The DNA here is from genome assembly GCF_023864345.2 of Schistocerca serialis cubense. Taxonomy (NCBI): domain Eukaryota; kingdom Metazoa; phylum Arthropoda; class Insecta; order Orthoptera; family Acrididae; genus Schistocerca; species Schistocerca serialis. Next base: position 73,179,167 of record NC_064640.1, read on the forward strand.
ACGTGAAGAAGCTGATACACAATGTAGAAGTGTTTCATAGATTCTCAAAAAGAAAATGCAGAGTACAGAATTACCAACAAGTGGTTATGTTTTTCTTGACCTTTTCCATTACGTTATATGGGGAATTTTGATATGTGCAGCTTCTAAGTAAACATTTTCAAATGCTTCATTGTTTTTTTCAATTCAAATCTTTTTGTCTTCTGGTAAACCCTTTCTACATGAGTTTTTTAGTTTATTTCCAACAGCTGTGTTTGACATTAAGTTCTCACTGGAGTGGCCTGAAGACTACAGGGTACCTACAACATCACAATTTTTCCCAGAAAGCGACAGTTCCACAGCTTTATCATTTGTTTATTTTTTTTATCACTGCTGGTTTCATGGTCATTGCCTCATTCTCAAATGTTCCTGTGTAAAAACAATACACAATATACAAATTTTGGCGATTACGTTAAAAGATCTACACTGTCATTAATTTATATGATACATAATAGTACTTTTTTTGATTCAAAGCATAAAATACCGTGTAGGTTACAGATAGCTAAGTAACACATTAAGCAAATAACTATACTTTTCTTAAGAATAAAACTGGTATGATGAACTTGAAGGAATAAGGGTAATAAGCCATATTATCTAAATAAAATGTTGAATCAAAATATGTTGTTACGAGTAGCGCTTATCTCATAGACATCTGTTTGATACAACTGTAAAAACCAGAGACTAAATCTTCTATCTAATAAGGAGAGGCCATGATATTGGGATCACAGATTTACTTCAGAGTTTGTACAGCTTTAGTAGGCCATTAAAGCAACATAATGTGCAAGTAGTAAGGTGCACTACACTGTAAATTTGGTGAAAATCATGAGAGAAGTCTTATATGTCTATTAAGTGGCTTATGTATCTGTGAGTAGGTGCCAGATGTTAGAGTTCATGGTAGCCAAATGATCAGCGTTCAAGCTTCTTAACATGAACGTGTACGAAGTGACAGTTCGACTCCCGCTCAAATTTACTTTTTAATCTGTACTATCAGAAGAAAGGAAAATGTTTCAAAATGTCAACAGGGTGTGTTTTCCCTTAAAAATTCTGAAAACTCCCTGTAAATGTGGGATAACTGCATTCATTCAATGTAGTAGATCCTGTTTCAATTTATGTTTTCCATATCTGTATGACAAATACCATCTTGCAACCTGTGATGTCAAGAGCACATCCAACAAGTAATTATACATTACTCTTGTGGTCTTGCACATTGTGACATACTATATTACTGAATTACATCATTTGCAACATTATTTATTGATGTTTCGATTAGGTTAGATTAGAATCAGTTTTCGTTACACAGACCCAAAAAATGAGATGATGCTCATAAGTGTGGAACATGTCAGAATGTATAACATAAAAACAAAAAACATTTGAATATAATACTTTCTACCCTGATCATTTGTCAGGAGATTATCAAACTAGATGAATAAAATACAGTAAACTGGAACAGCTAATATTTACAGAATTAATACGCCATCAGAATGAAACATTGTTATGCACTATTAATAAATTTATCACACACAAAATACCTAATCTTGCCTGTTGTGACAAAGTGTTATCAAAACTGAAATCTAACAAACATTTTTACTTAAGCTGGCTTAACACTCTCTGTTAAGATATTCATCTATAGAGTAGGAGCAGTTGCCTATCAAAAAGTCTTTCAAACTGGTTGCTGGCAATCTATTGAAAATGTGTGTTCCTGAATATTGGACCCCTTTTTGGACCAAGGTAAGTGATTTTAGGCCTTTATGTAGATTGTCCTAATTCCTAGTATTGATACTATGTATTGAGCTATTGATTGGAAATAAAGACGTATTACTTGCAACAAATTTCATTCAGGAATAAATATACTGAGAAGCAGTGGTTAGAATACAAAGTTCCTTGAACAGGTTTCTACATGGTGTTCTTGAATTTACACCACAAATGATTCTTATTACACACTTTTGCACGCTAAAAACTTTTGCTCGGTTTGATGAGTTACCCCAGGATATGATCCCGTATGACATAATGGAATGAAAGTAAGCAAGCATGTAAATTTTTTTTTATATCTCCCACATCTGACATCATTCTCACTGCAAATACAGACTTATTTAGGTGCTTAAGCAATTCTGTGGTATGCCCTTCCCAAGTGAATTCATTATTGAGATGTAATCCCAGAAATTTAACACTGTCAACCTCTTCAATCTGCATGTCTTCATATGTTATACACATGCTGGAAGGAAATCTCTTACAGGTTATGAACTGCATATAATGGGTCTTTTCAAAGTTTAATGACAGTGAATTAGCTTTAAGCTGTTTATTAGTGTCAGTGAAAATTTAATTTGGAGCCATTTCTAAATCTACACTTGATTTGCTACTTATTGCAATGTTTGTATCATCTGCAAACAAAACAAACTTAGCATCTTGCAGTGTAACAGACGAGAGGACATTAATGTACAAAAGGGAAAAGGAATGGACCCAAGATGGACCCTTGAGGAACACCACATGTAATTAACTCCCAGTCAGATGAAAACTGATTGCTTACTGCACAGGTATTTCGCAATGACACCCTTTGTTTCCCATTAGTTAGTTAAGGCTCAAACCATTTCGCAGCACTGCCAGTGACACTGTAATATTTTGATTTACTTAAGAGAATGGCATGGTTCACACAGTCAAAGGCTTTTCATAGGTCACTAAAAATGCCAGTAGCCTCTAATTTATTATCTAATGAATTAAGTACATTCTCACTGTACATTTAAATAGCTTTCTCTATATCAGAAACCCTAAGAAATCCAAACTGTGACTTTGACAATATGTAATTTACAGTCAGATACTTAAGGAGATACTTGAACACAACCTTTTCAAATATTTTTGAGAAAGCCAGCAAAAGTGAAATTGGTCAACAGTTTGATGGCATCTCTTTATCCCACTTCTTCTAAAGAGGCTTAACTTCAGCATATTTTAGCCAGTCTGGAAATGTTCCACTGATGAGAGATTGCTTACACAAATAACTTAAGATAGAGCACAGTTCTCATGAGCACTCTTTGGTTAACGTTGCTGATATGTTATCATACTCACTAGAATACTTAGATTTGAAGGATTTTATGAAGGAAGCTATTTCTTTGGGACATGTGTCATTTCCAGTTTATTTAAGTTATTTTTCAAGACTGGTCTTAGATATTCCATTGTGTTATTCACCAAACCAGATAACCCCAAGCTGTCAGTAACAGAAATGAAGTACTTGTTTAAGAGGTTTGTAACACTGCATGCACTTGTTACGAAACTCTCTTTTATTTTTGGAGCTATATGTTCCTCTTCCTTTTTGGTCCCACCTATCTGTCTTCACTATATCCCATACAGTTTTTATTTTGTTGCCTGATGTGATTATCTTCTTCTCATAATAAAGCTGCTTTGATTTCTGGATTACTTCTACAATATTTTACAGTATTTTTAGTAATGCATTACAATGCAACATCAGAGCTGTTTCTAGATAGTAGATGCAGTCTTCTTATTGTCCCAAATGATATCTTTATTCTTTGTGTAATCAATGGTATTCATTTTACTTATGTGTGATTTGAATTACCTTTAGAGGAAAACAATTTTCAAAAGTGGAGGTAACTTTAATAATGAATGCTTTGTATTTTCCATTTGAGACAGAAGTATTGTAAACATCTATCGAGTTCAACATTTAACACAAGATGCTGTGTGTCATGATCAGATAGCCCATTCACTATTGGTTTTGTGATATGACTTTTTTCTCTAGATTTTTTGACTTGGGCTTTCCAAGCCTGTCCCTCATCCTTCAAAATTTAATTAAAAAGAGTGAATAGATGAATAACATGAAATTCACTACGACTTCATGAAAATGCACATAGGTATTTTTCCATTATATTGTCTCTTCAATGTCATATAAAGTAGATAATATGACCAGTGATAAAAAATTATAGATTAAAAAATGTGTGTTAGCAGGATTTGTACCGTTGCCTCAATTACGACCCTCTTGGTATGTGCAATCTCTAACCACTTGACCACAATGACATCTTACAGCCCGGAACTTTGCGTAGATACATCAGTTACATAATAGCTGTGTAATACTTATGTTGCAATTTTCTAGGAATTTCCAGAGTAGTGCACCCTATTACTTGTACATTATGTTGTTTTAATGGCCTACTAAAGGCGTACAAAGTTTGAAATAAATCCATGATCCCAACATCATGGCCTCCACTTGTAAGCTTAATATCAAGTATAAGGCAGGACTGTATGGAAAGCAGCATGGTTTAATGCAATTTAAGGCTGTCTAGTTTAACAGCTATTTAAAAAGCCATGATTGCATAATACTAACACTAATTATTCAGAGACGAATGGAAAAACTGGTATAAGCCAACAATGGGGAAGATCAGTTTGTGCTATGGTAAAGTCTAGGAATATGCAACAAAATACTGACTCTTTGACATCTTAGAAGATAGACTGAAGAAATGCAAATCTACACTTAGAGCATTTGTATGTTTATAAAAAGCTTGTGATAATGTTTACTGAAATACACACTTTGGAAATTTGAATGTAGCGGGGATAAAATATAGGGAGTGAAAAGTTATCTACTGTTTATATAGCAATCAGACTGTAGTTATAAGAGTTGAAGGATGTGAAAGGATGGCAGAAGCTGAGAAGGAAGTGAGATAGGGTAGTAACATATCACTGATGTTATTCAGTCTTATACTGAGCAAGCAGAACAGGAAGTCAAAGAGAAATTCAGACACAAAATTAAAGTCCGGGGAGAAGAAACAAAAAGTTTAAGCCTTGCCAGTGACAATGTAGTTCTGTCAAAATTGGAAAAAGACTTGGATGTGTTGTGTAGATGAGTATTATGAGCACTTGTACTGTGTAGTTTTGTTATTGTGTTGTTGGGGTGAAAGGAAGGGAGGGGGTGAAACCTGGTGCTAGCACATAGCCCACTTCTCTTCAATGGCACCCGGAGCTCACTGAGCTCTATGTCCCCAACTGACAGATGGATCATCATCAACAGTGTCACATTCCCTCACTTCGTAAGATACCTCACTTCATGACACCCTGTGAAGAAGTTTAGAATTTAATTGTGGGCAATGATGCAAATATTGGTGATCAGTAACTTTATGCAGCCACCTCTCCTCCCCTTGCCTTCCAAATACTGGTAGTGAAAATTTTGCCACCACGAGGATTCATACCATCTTACCTATGAGCTGAGCATTACTGCATAGGCGTTCTTTAGCTATCTCTGCTATAGAGGTGAGTTTATGTGTCATGTAAAATAGGAAATTATTGTTTTCCAAAGGAACTGGGATTTCTGTGTCTGTTCATAATATGTATAAACAACAGAGCAATACATGATATCAAACGATAAAAAGAGATTTGACACCTGAGGAAAGAGTGTAACTCAGAGCAGCCATCACCAGGCTTACACAATTCATAATATAAAGGGATATGGTTAATAGCAAAGGGGAAAAACTGTAATGTTTGATAGATGCTAAAAATACCATAATTAGTTTTAAAAGCGGAAGGTTGTGTGGGATGAGTTAGAAAGAAATAAATTAAAATTTTGTGACCGAAATATATTATAAATGAACTGAAGGATCAAAACTCTGAGTTATATCACTTTACAAATCTCAGAGAAGTGACAGTGGGCAAACTCACAGTCAATGAAAGATGAGTTGAGAAAAGACTGAGAAACTATCTGTGGCATCTAAAAACCAGTACTGGTATGGGGAATTGTTGGAATGTGGAAGCATGTAATCTGCTAAACAAATTCTGTCCACAAAAATGTACCTTTTGTCTTTACCTCAGCAGAATGTTGTTATGCTTCTTACTGAAATATTTTTCTGAATATTTTTAAAAAAACTGAGAGTAATGTAGCTTGTCTCAGCATTTGTGGATCATGTGTATGAAAATTACTACATTAAAATGCCTGTTAGTAGCCACACTGTTCATTTGCAAGTTGCTTCAAGGTGACATAACATCTCTGCTAAATTTGGGAAACAAAGCAATCATGAAATTTAAACTATCACATCTCAAGTGATCATTTAAGAATACATTCTGTAATAAACCACAAAAGAAAATTCCATAAGATTCTTTTACTATCAAGTAGCCATGATAGGCACTGTGGAGGTTTTCAGCCAGACTATGTGAACAAAACAGTGTGTACAGTTAAATTACGTGATTTATAATGTAGAGGAAGAGTCAAAAGGCTCAGTAAAACATAACTGTGTCATAATATTAAGGGGCAAAAACAGAAAAAGAGTAATAGAAGAGAATCTATATATTTCAACAATGCACTTACCAATTTGTTCTGAAAAACTATACACACAGAAGTTATCAATACAGTACTTTTCTCTTTTTACATTTATTATTTTTATTTTATTTATTTATTTTTTGTGAGAGCTTACAGAAGAAAGTTTAAGGTTTAGCACACTGTGGACAAAGAGGTCACAAGAAATGAAACAAAATCCCCTTTTTAGAGGAAGCATCCCAGCATACCTTAAGCATTTTAAAGAAGCCACAGAAAACCTAAATATGAATGAGGATTTGAAATGTCATATTCCAAAATGCAAGATCAGTGTCTTACAGCCAGCTGTACCATCTTGCTCACTGTGGATAATGTAGTGGTTGAACAAAAAATTAAGCTTCACCATAGGAAAAACAACCAAAAAGAATATAATAAACTTCAAAAAGCACCCAAGGTAAGCAATGCTATATTTTTCCAGTTGTCCACCATAATGTTCAGTCTATAAGAAATAAAGTACAATGACCATAAGATAATTTGTTGGTTTGCATTACGGCAAATTCATGTAGAGGGTCTGAAATAATATATACAGCTTTTAAGTCATGCAGCCTACGATGCAATTGTTCCAGAATCACGATGAGAGGTGTTACATCATGCATATATATCATGAAACGAATTGTGCATAAAGCTAGAAACTGCATTATTTCATTAACTGAAGAAATACAGTTGTTAACTATAATTATTGTAATAATCAAGCAATACATGAAATCAATTCAAGTAACACAAATGTGGCTTCATTCATAAGCCTGTGAACAACAATGGAAATAAGCATGACTCCACATGTAACAAGACAAAAGAATCATACAGAAGGTGCAACATAAGTGATACACAGAAGAGCTGATGTCAGTGGTAAAAACATAGTGAGAAAGAGTCAGCACTGCTCTACAAATATACAGACGCAAGTCACTGGGAGAGAACATGGCAGAGACCGTGCCACGTGCACACTTCCTACAGGTGGCCTCTAGTGGCTGGCCCTCACTGACACAGTTGGTGGTTGATTTAAGTACACATGCACAGTGACACTACACTCAGTGCACTCACACTTGAGCACACTAGTAGCAGGATGCAGCACACCTCTAAATCATCCGAAGAGGGCACCCTGAAACACATATGAATAGTGGCCACAGCCAACAATGGCACACACTGGAGAATGTAAGGAAACTGGGAAAATACATGCACAACCAAGGGGCATTAGGAATTCGAGAAAGGACTGGGAAAGTCTGCATGAATTCATTCCCATGGCTGGTGTGGAGCATCTACATCTACATCTACATCCATACTCTGCAAGCCACCTGACGGTGTGTGGCGGAGGGTACCCTGAGTACCTCTATCGGTTCTCCCTTCTATTCCAGTCTCGTATTGTTCGTGGAAAGAAGGACTGTCGGTATGCTTCTGTGTGGGCTCTAATCTCTCTGATTTTATCCCCATGGTCTCTTCGTGAGATATAAGTAGGAGGGAGCAATATACTGCTTGACTTTTCGGTGAAGGTATGTTCTTGAAAGTTTAACAAAAGCCCGTACTGAGCTACTGAGCATCTCTCCTGCAGAGTCTTCCACTGGAGTTTATCTATCATCTCCGTAACACTTTCGCGATTACTAAATGATCCTGTAACCAAGCGCACAGGGGTACAGCGACATCCTGGGAGCTGCCTGTTCTCAGGAACACTGCTCACAACCTTATGCTGTAACATGGTGAGAATGACTACTCTGGGAGAGAGGTTTGCATGGACATCAACAAAACACCATTGAAAGCGTAGAGGAAATACCATAAGTCTGAGTTCTGACCCAGTGGTTTATCTGGCCATTTGAATAAACCAAACATCATGGCAACAAACTGGGTCAGTGGCAACAGTAGCTGCTATTCATGCACTAATAATTGGGAAACCCTTCACTGCAACTTGTATTTCAGTATCATGATGGAAGGAAAGCAATTCTTCATGATCAAAGTTGGGATCAGGAACCCCAGGAAGGCAGAACAAGGCATCCACATTGACATAGCAAGACAAGAACAGTGCCCATTGTTGGAGTTGGTGTGCTGCTTTGTCAGGCAAGGAAGTGTGAGGATTGAACAAGGAAACCAAGAGTATATGGTCAGTAATAAGGTGAAACTTGGAGCCATACAAAAATCATGAAATTTCTGTACAGCGTAGACTATGGCAAGAGTCTCTTTTGCCACCTGAGAGTAACGCTGCTGGGCCAGAGTGAGAGATTTATAGGCAAAAGTAACAAGTCATTCAGAGCCATCAGCATATTGGTGTGCTAGGACAGTGCTGAGGCTGTATTGTGAGGCATCAGTTGCCAAAACTATGAGCTGATCCACAGAGAACATAGCTAAACAAGGGGTTGAGAGTAGTCTGGCTTTCAACATTTGAAAAGCACACTCATAATCCTGGCTCCAGCGAAAAGGTACATTATTACATAACAAGGCATGCAACAGGTGGGCCAATGTGGCTGCCTATGGCAGGAATTCATGGTAGTCAGCTATCTTTTCTAGGAAGGCCTGAAACTCCATCATGGATGAGGGACGGGAAATAGATGTAGCAGAGGAGATGAGATCTGGCAGAGGGCGAATCCCATCCCGTGAGACCTTGAACAACAAACAAACATAGGTGGTTGAAAAAACTGACATTTTGTGAGGTTACAGTGCAAGACTGCAGACTGTAAGACAAAAAACAAAGTCCACAATTTTTTTAAGTGATCAGTGGACAAGGAGCCCATGGCAATAGTATTATCCAGATAATTAATGCAACCCATGGCAGGTATAGTCAGTTGCTCAAAAAAATCACTGTAAAATAGCATCAATGTTAGCCACATAAGAAGAAGACACAAAAATATTGATAGAGACCAAAAGGAGCTCAATTCAATTCAGTTTGTTGTTACAAATTTTAGACCAGTTATCTGGAAACTCTAAACAAGTTGTACATGTTCATTAATCATGGTGACATACAATGTTTTATATTGTGTATGTAATAGTAAATCATTTTAACAGCAGCCATTAGGAATATTGATGTAGAAGTAAAACAGAACATTTGAAAAATAAGATTCAGTTAAAAAATAACATAAAATAAAGGGAATTAACCCAAGCTCGAAGTGACAATACCAGAGAACGAAAGTTGCTACTCACCATATAGCGGAGATGCTGAGTCGTGATAGGCACAACAAAAAGATTCACACAATTATAGCTTTCGGCTACTAAGGCCTTTGTCAGCAGTAGACACATATACACACATGCACACACACGCACACACACACACTCATGCAAACACAACTTGCACACATGTCTGCAGTGTCAGAGAGCTGAAACCACACTGCGAGCAGCAGCACCTGTGCATGATGGGAGTGGTGACTGGGTGGGGGTAAGGAGGAGGCTGTGGTGGGGAGGGGGAGGGATAGTATGGTGGGAGTGGCGGACAGTGAAGTGTTGCAGTTTAGACGGAGGGCAGGAGAGAAGGTGCAGAGGGGGGAGGGGATAAATATCAGAAAGGAGAGGAATAAAAAGAAGAAATAAAAAGAAATATAAAGACTGGGTGTGGCGGTGAAATGACGGCTGTGAAGTGCTGGAATGGGAACAGGGAGGGGGCTGGATGGGTGAGGACAGTGACTAATGAAGGTTGAGGCCAGAAGGGTTACGGGAATGTAGGATGTATTGCAGGGAAAGTTACCACCTGCACAATTCAGAAAAGCTGGTGTTGGGGGGAAGGATCCATATGGCACAGGTTGTGAAGCAGTCACTGAGATGAGGGATGTCATGTTTGGCAGCATGTTGAGCAACAAGGTGGTCCACTTGTTTTTTGGCCACAGTTTGTCAGCAGCCATTCACACGGACAGACAGCTTGTTGGCTGTCATGCCTATATAGAATGCAGCATAGTGGTTGCAGCTTAGCTTGTAAATCACATGACTGGTTTCACAGGTAGCCCTGCCTTTGATGGGATAGGTGATGTTAGTGACTGGACTGGAGTAGGTGGTGGTAGGAGGATGTATGGGACAGGTCTTGCATCTAGGTCTATTACAGGGGTACGAGCCATGAGATAAGGGACTGGGAGCAGGGGTTGTGTAAGGATGGACAAGTATATTGTGTAGGTTCGGTGGATGGTGGAATACCATGGTAAGAGGGGTGGGAAGGATAGAAGGATAGTGGGCAGGACATTTCTCATTTTGGGGCATGATGAGAGGTAATCAAAACCCCAGCGGAAAATGTAATTCAGTTGCTCCAGTCCTGGATGGTACTGAGTTACGAGGGAAATGCCCCTCTGTAGCCGGGCTGTGGGATTTTGGGAGGTGGTGGGAGACTGGAAAGATAAGGCACAGGAGATTTGTTTTTGTACAAAGATGGGAGGATAATTACAGTCAGAGAAGGCTTTGGTGAGACTCTCGGTATATTTTGAGAGAGACTGCTCATCATTGCAGATGTGATGATCACGGGTGGCTAGGCTGTATGGAAGGGACTTCTTGATATGGAATGGGTGGCAGCTGTCGAAGTGGAGGTATTGTTGGTGGTTAGTAGCTTTGATATGGATGGAGGTACTGATGTAGCTATCTCTGAGGTGAAAGTCAACATCTTGGAAGGTGTCTTGGTGGGTTGAGTAGGACCAGGTGAAGCAAATGGAGGAAAAGTTGAGGTTCTGTGGGAATGTGAATAAGGTGTCCTCACCTTCAATCTAGATAGCAAAGATGTCATCAAGTCAATAACTTCCATCTTACATTACTAGATATGTTACTGGCAGCCTCAGAAGAAGTCCAGGTTTGCCGACTATCTACAACTATATCTACTTCTAATCCTATTGTTGCTACACTATTCTACATCACCCACACTGGTATGTGCATTGTGAATGTCTCAGCAATCCTCATGAGGAAATGCTTCCTTGTGACTTGTTGACTTTATTTTGATATTCAGAGTGTCAACTTGATCTTATAGACTGGAAGTTAGCAGTTGCCTTTTAGATGTCCAATAAGCTATCATATTAACTTTATTCCACAAATTTGGTCACTTACAATTGCTGGCAGATCACAGTCTAATTGTCTGCAGTCTCTTTCTAACTAAAAAAAAATGGGCATCTGAGAACGACCTGATCAGCAAAACCTTCCTCTCCACATTCACAGGTTGGTGTGTTAGTACATCCCACTGAATGCAGATGTTTGGGATATGGCCCATGGTGCACCACACCTTGAGTATGGGCAATGTTGCACAGTTTGAACCTGTCCCTGATGCTTGGGAATATGCTGTAAATACATCTTGCAGTGCTCCTGGTGTCCCAGTCAGACTGCCATTAATCAAATGTTCAGGATCGTAAATGTCTTTTATCAGTAAAATGCATTCCTCTGATCTCATATACACAATCATATTGCTAATGCCATTAGCAATTCAGCACTGCCTTGTAATGTACCAAAGTATCCATCAGACATACCCAAGGATCACAAGTAAATCCTCTACAGGTGGCATGTGAAAGGTGCTGGTGAGCCTCAGAAGTATGCTCCACTGAATTCTTCACAGTATTGTTTTGTAGTTGCCTAGTCTAAGGCGATGCACCCAGACACTTGCAGCAAAGCCCACAATGGCACTGAAGATAGCTTGGTGATATGACCGCACCACATGCAACACTAATTTATGGTCAGCAGTACCAGCACAGGAAATCTTATGCATAACTTTGGCTGCATTCTGAGTAAATAATTGTATGTGTTCTAGAAAGTTTCTTTTCTCATCTAGAAGAATGTCTAAATATGTGTAAACAGTGCTGCATTTTGCAGGTATTTTCAAGCCTTGGGGAAGGATTTCTGACAAGAGAAAGTCTTCCCTTCAGAAGTATGTATGTGGTTTTATGAACAGCTATAGTAAACTTGTTGCTATTGTGCCAATGCTGCATTTGAGGAAGCACATCATTTGCGTTTTCCTCAAGTATCAAACTGGAGTCTGCAGACACAACTACTAAGATGTCATCTGCATATGTGACAACACCTTCAGTAGCATCCCAGTCTAACAGATGTAATAGGTGCACAATACTAAGACCGCATAACAGTGGCCTTGAGGACAGTCCTTGGTAACCTTTCTGATTACCACATTGTGTCCTGTAGGCCATTGGATGCTATGTCCACTACAATAATCTACAAAGCTCTTATACAGACATTTGGGGACCCTGAGAGATCTCAAAGGCATACGAACACTGCTGGCCACCGAAGACTGTCAATCATGAGTACAACTGCATACTTTGCTGTCAAATTTTCTACAATTCAAAAGCAGTATTAACTGCACCATCTATAGACTTCCCTTTTCTGCTACCAGTTACACAGTAGATGTTCCTTAATGAAATTTTTACCCTGCAGCAGGGTGTGTCCTGTTATGAAACTTGCCGACAGATTAAAACTGTGTGCTAGACCAAGACTTGAACTCGGGACCGAGTTGAAGTCTCAGTCTAGCATACAGTTTTTATCTGCCAGGAAGTTCCAGATCAGTGCACATTTAATTGTAGAGTGAAAATTTGATTATGGAAACATCCCCCAGGCTGTGGCAAAGCCATGTCTCTGCGATACCCTTTCTTCCAGGAGTGCTAGTTCTGAAAGTTTCGCAGGAGAGTTTCTGTGAAGTTTAGAAGGTAGGAGATGAGGTACTGGCAGAAGTAAAGGTGCGAGGATGGGTCATGAGTCATGCTTGGGTAGAGCACTTTCCCACAAAAGGCAAAGTTCCTGCGTTTGAGCTGTGACGAAGTAAGCTGGGATATTTTTTACTTCCCCTCTTGTTTTGCCATCTGCCTCCTCAAAATTCATTTTTTCACTTTTAACTAATTACCATTGAAATACGTGAGTATAATCTGCATTTTCATAAAAGAGAAAGGTTGGCCCTCAGTTTTAAAGATTACAACAGCAGGTCTAATTTTGTGCTTAGTTTTATGTATGTAATAGATTTTTAAATTTATTTTGACTATTACTAGTTAGTATCTTTTGTTATAGGATGAAATTAGTAATTATTTCATAACTTAAATTCTATTGCTGACTTATAAACAAATATAAATTCTGTACTAATTGTTAACATTTGGAGGAACAACTAGTAGTATTCTTAAAGGATCTATTTGGCTCCATTCGAAAACATGTTAGCAAAGCCAGCTCTATTATTGTGGTGATATCAAAGGGCCCGGTTTTTGGTCACAAGACACTCAGTCCATAGCCAAGTTTCAGACAAGAATCCCGTATAGGTTAGATCAACAACAATGCATCAACTTAACTGTGAAATAAGTGTTACAGCAATAGTCCATGTGTTAAAACAATGACAGTGTCCGTTCAATTTATTTGAAAAACTGTGAAATGTGTGGTTAGGTTTTTACTGCTCGTAGATGTTCAACAGTAAACTATTGTAGCAGTATGTAGATGTTTGCCTGCAACCTATTAATGAGACTTATCGAAAGTTAAATAATAGAGCACTGGCCATATAACTGTGTATTTTTGGGGGGTTGTGAAGAGTGATAGTAAAGAACTATGAAATGCAAATATGCACCTGTTGGCTACATCATTTAAAGTAGTCACTGCTCTACTTCCACCACCACTTTTTCAGCCAGTGTATCAATTCAGTACGTCAACAATGAGGACAATGAACAAAGAAATAAAGCAGATGAATGTCACTTATGATGCCCCGGGTGAGGACTATTGTAATTGGGCACAATAGTTTAAAACTTGCAAACTTTGAACAGTGAACTCGAGTGGTTTACAGTACAGTTTTAATGAAGGAGACGCAACAGCCAATCAGCACATGAGTTCCATGGCCACAGTAGGACAGCTGTCAGTCAGCAAATGGGTTCTATTAAAGCAGCCACTGAGTACAGGAGCAACCAATCAGCATGCAGGTGGACACAGAGGTAAACAAGACACCTCACCGAGAGAATTACAACTTCCAGCAGATGACAAATTGAGATGACAACTGAAGCAGCAGCAGAGCAGCAGGAGGTGAGTGAATAAGAATAAGGTAATTTCATAGCAAAAACCATTTTACATTAAGTGATACATAATGAGTGGCCTTAACAAACGAGACAGTGTGACTGAGAACAAAGTTGTAGATGTTAAGTTTTTAAATGAACAGAAAGACCTAAGTGGGACTAATTCTGTAAACGATAGTGGTTATAAAGCAGACATAAGTATAACTTTGAATGATGGGGACAAAAGTCCTATTCTAGATTAAATGATAAAAGCATCATCTACATTGTGTGGTGATGTGAGCAAAATGGATGAAAACAGTACTGAAGTGGATGAGATCGTTAAGGTTAAAGAGGAGGAATCTAGTAGCAAAAGTAAGCAACGGCAAAAGTTTGTGGCAGATGGAAAAGTGGAAGTGGAGTTAAGGCAAATTATGAGTAGTTTGAGTAGTATGTGTATGAAAGAAGACATTGTAAGGTGGAAAATAGTATGAAAGAAGACATTAGTAGGGTGGAAAGTAGTATGAAAGAAGACATTAGTAGTATGAAAAAGAAAACTGATAGCATTAGAACTGACATGGTTAACTAAAAGTATGAACTGAGGAAAGAAATTTAAAAGGAGATTAAGGTAGTCAGCTCTAATGTTTCAGAATTAAATAACATGGTTGAGGTGGTAGCTAAAGATTGTGATTAAAAGGTAAAGACAGTACTACATCACACTAATGAGAAATTAACATTGATGAGTAGTAAATGTGTAGAAGAGAGAAAGAAGCTTTGTGATGCCTATAGTAGGAGGGTGGAGGTTTCTGAAAAACAGTGTAAGGACAAAGTTAAAGCTGCCAGGAAATTTTGTGCTGAAAACAGGGTTAAACTTGAGAACCAAATCAATCAGATTAAAAATTATTTTGAAACGGAGGTAGAAACCAAGTGTGCCGTAGTGGTGGAGGAGAAACTAGTAAAAATAAATAAAAATGTAGATTCAAAATTGCCTGAAATGAATAACAAGATGGAAGAGGTGCAAAATAAAAAGCGTAGAGCATGTAGTGTCCCAAACAGTCCTTCATTTGTTAGCTGTAAAAAATTTAATAATTTTGAACCGTATGGGGAAGTGCATCCACTGGATTTCATTAGAGAATTTAATGATTTGCCTGAAACATGAAATGACAAAGAGAAAATGTCATTTGTGAGAGGTTTTTTGAAAGGGGATGCTTATGGATGAGCAGTTTAGGTAGCTAATGGTTGTACTTTGTGGCATAGCTTTGAGAAAGCATTTTTAGATGAATATTGGTCCAAAGAGAAGCAGCAGAGAATTTTGAGTGAATTTTGGGGAGGAGAGAGATTTGACTCTAGGAAGGGTACTGTGAAAGGTCTCTCAGCTTTGGATAAACAAACTGAAATATTTGCACAAAGAGCTAGGTAGTGAATCAATAATTTTGAGTTTGGAAACTAAGTTGCCTCAGAAAGTTAGAGAATTGCTTGTACCTGCCTCTAGGGGTAATATTAGTGATTTATTGAGTTATGTTGATAAAGCGGAGAGGGTGATGCCCTCAGTGAAAGATCATAGGAGGATCGTAACAGAGTCTTGGCCTAGCATGCAGTTGTAATCTGCCAGAGAGTTTCAGATGTTCTTTAACATTGGCCAAGACATTTAATAAACAAATAGATCTCTACTAAAAGGAGTATTCAAAACCAGAACTTGCTGACACTCTTTGTCCACAGGAACCTCTAGATATGCTCCAGACAAATCAACTTTAGAAAAGTACTGGCCATCCGATATTTTTGCCAACAGCTCCTCCTGGCGTTCAAGAGGATGCATATCGACAACCAACTGCATGTGACAGTAGCACCAAAGTCACCACAGAAGCAAAGTTTTGCTGACAGCTTCCAAACTACAACCAGCAGAGGTGACCATTCTTTAGCCATAACAAGTTGTACCACCCCTAGAGATTGAATTCTGTCAAATTTTGCTTTCACTTGATCTTTCGGGGTGACAAGTATAGGATGTTCACAACAAAAACAAGACCAAGCTATGGATTTCAAAAGCATATGAGCAGAAAAATTCATATCACACCCTATACCTCCCAAAAATGAGTCCAAAAACTCCTCACACAGTGTTTCCAATTAAGAATATGGTACCTGATTGGACACAAGGTGAACTGTGTTGGTGATAGAAATTCCAAATGAATAAAATGTATCCATTCCACACAAGTTCTCAATACCAGCATCAGCAACCACCAAAAATGTAATGGAACAAACCATTGATCTGTAAGAGGTAGATGCTGTAAATTCTCCCAAAAGTGAAATATTCTGACCAATTTCCATGTAACCAGTGGGAACAGTGGTTAGCCTAAACTCACATAGGTTTGAGAATTCGATAATGTCACTGTAGCTTCTGTGTTGATCTGTAGCTGGAGCACTTGGCAAAAAACAATTAACTCAATAAACAAGTTGGGAGAATTCCCATGTCAAACTATTTACATCAATGTCCATATGCTGAGCAACCTTCAGCAAATGACACACGAAGGTGATGTGGTCAGTATTTTGGGAATCATTACAAGTATCCCATCACTTAGGGCATGCCAAACATTCATGATGGACAAAACAAAAAGTTCAAGATGTAAACAGAGAACACTAATGGTGGTACTGTGGTAGTTACAGCTGCTTGAGCCAGGTTTGGTCTACTAGGCACTGGGCCTGCATGTTTACCACAGCCACTGTTGCTTCCTTCTGCAAGCTATATGTCGTCCTAGTGGGCACGTCTTGTGACACTACTACCACATTGCCCCATGCTTCAATTTGATCACATGCTGCCCAATAAACTTCAAAAGATTGTGCTAGTTGCAAAACTTCTGCCACTGGGGCTTCTCACAGAGTAAAGCCTTGTGACATACTTCCTTGTCTGGAGTCACACAGATAATTGTGTCGGATCATTATGGGTATCACTAACAAATTGACACTTATGGCTAAGACCGTGAAGTTCAACTGCCCAGGCCCTGTGTGGCTGGGCTGGTTTCTTGTGGCATTGGTAGGGTTCAACTTGTGCCACTATTGCGTGCATCTGTTCGTAATGGTAGTTGGACAATAAACTGCACACTTGACCAAAAGTAAGAGGTGCACGTTCTTACAAAGGGGCAACATGAAAGATATGCAGGTGGATAGATGAGTGGAATGGTACCCTGTCTGTTAATGGAAGCTGACAAAGTAGTCACTGTCAAAGTAAGCTGTTCAATCAGGGCCAATAGCATGGCATCTATAATGACTAAACTTGATGAAGCCTCACTTAAAACTGCACATGTGGAAACCATACCATCCTCATTGGCAATTGTGTAACAACCAAGTAATACATAAAACTAATCCAAGTAACACAAAGATGGCTTTATTCATAAACCTCCAGACCATAATGGAAACTGATTTCTTACTAGTAATGGTACAGGGTACCCTCCACCATGCACCTTATGGTGGTTTGTGGAGTATCGATGTTGTTGTTGTGGTCTTCAGTCCTGAGACTGGTTTGATGCAGCTCTACATGCTACTCTATCCTGTGCAAGCTCCTTCATCTCCCAGTACCTACTGCAACCTACATCCTTCTGAATCCGCTTCGTGTATTCGTCTCTTGGTCTCCCTCTACAATTTTTACCCTCCACGCTGCCCTCCAATGCTAAATTTGTGATCCCTTGATGCCTCAGGACATGTCCTACCAACCGATCCCTTCTTCTAGTCAAGTTGTGCCACAAAATCCTCTTCTCCCCAATCCTGTTCAATACCTCCTCATTAGTTAGGTGATCTACCCACCTAATCTTCAACATTCTTCTGTAGCACCACATTTCGAAAGGTTCTATTCTCTTCTTGTCCAAACTATTTATTGTCCATGTTTCACTTCCATACAAATACTTTCAGAAATGACTTCCTGACAGTTAAATCTATACTCGATGTTAACAAATTTCTCTTCTTCAGAAACACTTTCCTTGCCATTGCCAGTCTACATTTTATATCCACTCTACTTCGACCATCATCAGTTATTTTGCTCGCCAAATAGCAAAACTCCTTTACTACTTTAAGTGTCTCATTTCCTAATCTAATTCCTTCAGCATCACCCGACTTAATTCGACTATATTCCATTATCCTCATTTTGCTTTTGTTGATGTTCATCTTATATCCTCCTTTCAAGACACTGTCCATTCGGTTCAACTGCTCTTCCAAGTCCTTTGCTGTCTCTGACAGAATTACAATGTCGTCGGCGAACCTTAAAGTTTTTATTTCTTCTCCATGGATTTTAATACCTACTCCAAATTTTTCTTTTGTTTCCTTTACTGCTTGCTCAATATACAGATTGAATAACATTGGGGAGAGGCTACAATCCTGTCTCACTCCCTTCCCAACCACTGCTTCCCTTTCATGCCCCTCGACTCTTATAACTGCCATCTGGTTTCTGTACAAATTCTAAATAGCCTTTTGCTCCCTGTATTTTACCCCTGCCACCTTTAGAATTTGAAAGAGAGTATCCCAGTCAACATTGTCAAAAGCTTTCTCTAAGTCTACAAATGCTAGAAACGTAGGTTTGCCTTTCCTTAATCTTTCTTCTAAGATAAGTCATAAGGCCAGTATTGCCTCACGTGTTCCAACATTTTGACGGAATCCAAACTGATCTTCCCCGAGGTCAGCTTCTACCAGTTTTTCCATTCGTCTGTAAATAATTTGTGTTAGTATTTTGCAGCTGTGACTTATTAAACTGATAGTTCAGTAATTTTCACATCTGTCAATACCTGCTTTCTTTGGGATTGGAATTATTATATTCTTCTTGAAGCCTGAGGGTATTTCACCTGTCTCATACATCTTGCCAACCAGATGGTAGAGTTTTGTCAGGACTGGCTCTCCCAAGGCCGTCAGTACTTCTAATGGAATGTTGTCTACTCCTGGGGCCTTGTTTCGACTCAGGTCTTTCAGTGCTGGAGTATCGATATAGATGTAAATATAGTGTAGATGTAAGCCTCTCATGACCTGACATGTAACAAGCCATTAGAATCATACAGAAGGTGCAGCATAAGTGATACACAGAACAACTGATGTGAGAGGTGCAAACTAATAAAACATATTGAGAGTGAGACATCACTGCTTCATGAATATATAGGCACAAGTCACTAGTAGACAGTGCAGTGAAGACTGTGTCATGTGCACACTTCCTACAGGTGGCCTCTAGTGGCTGACCCTCACTGATACATTGGCAATTGATCTAAGTACACACATGTGGTGACATTACACTCAACACACTCACACTGACATGCACTGGAGCAGGATACAGATATGGTAAATGAGAGAAAGACTAACTGCATTATGTATTTACCATTCCCAGTTAATCCAGATGGGTTGTGAAACATATTGTTGAACATCCTACACATTTATACATACAGCCAACAGCCATAAGCATAACCAAATGTACATCATTAACCGTGAGTTATATAGTGACAAAAAGAAATAAAATGTGATGTTTTAGATAACCTTGGTCTTCACGCCACTCCAGTCAGGACTTAATATTAAAAATAGCTGTAGGAAATAAAATAAAAAGACTTACATAAAACGCGTTTACTGGAAGACAAAAAGGTCTGAATTTGTTACACAGCTAACCAATGAACCATCAGAAGATGTTTACATAGAGACTGCTACACATGAGAAATTCTCAAAGTTGATGTCAATATTTCAGTTTAGATTGGAAGAAGTAACTCAAAGTAACTGGTTGACCAAAGGAAGAGGGAAATTATCTGTGGATTTCAATCAACTCAGCAACATTAACAACCATAGTAGTCTTGCAAACAAAAACAGAGCAGTCTGTAACATAATTACGAGAAAAACACCAAAACATGCATATATTAGGCACAGGGGTACAAAACTTGATTCAAATAAGCTAGAAAATTTGGTTAATGTATTCTTCAGAAACATAAATAACAAGGCACAACAGAAATTTGAGAAGATATGGCCTGCACAAACACTGAACTACATAATGAAATGAGTGTTACTGATATCCATCACTGTGGAAGAACTTGGCACTGATGTACATAATATAAAAAAATAAAACCATTGCAAGTTTAGATGAAGTGCATGTGTGCTTGTTAAAGACTTATATCTTTCAGTGCATGTTATAAACTAATCTTTTGTCAGAGGTTGCTTCACTAAATTCTTAAAAATATATAAGTCCTGCTTTTTTGTATGGAAGATATATAAACCTCTCCTTAACCCCAATGTTGGTTTTAACACCACAGCACTTTACTACACATAGTTTTGTAAATACCTGCCTTTCTCCCACTTTTGAATGGACTTACCAAACTGTTTATAGGGGAATCTACAGTCTAATTTGTTCCATCGATTTTATTTGCAGATGACACATCTGTATTAATTGAAAACCAGGAGCCAGAAAACATCCCTCTCTACATAATAAACACAATGAACAAACTAGAAACATGGTTCCAACTGAATGGATTAAGATTGAACATCGCCCAAACCCACATGGTCCTACTCAGAACAAAACAGTCAAAGCCCCAAGAAATTAAAATAACTCATAAAAATCAGGATATAGAAGAAGTGGATTCTGTGAAGTTTTTAGGGTTAAACCTAGATAAAAATCTAAATTGGAATAAACATGTTGACTACCTGTTAAACAAATTATGTAGCTTTGCATTTGCTATGCAAATATTAGCTGGTGCAACAGACAGGAATACAAGGAAAATGGCATACCACAGCCACTTTCAATCAGTTGTAAGGTATGGTATTATTTTTTGGGGAAATTCAAGCAATATATTGCACACACTAAAGTTACAGAAAAGAATAATAAGGAACATGTGTACTACCCATCCGAGGACATCATGTCACCCACTATTTGAAAAACAACAGTTATTAACAGTTCCCTCCTTGTACATCTATGATATTATCATCTTTCTACACAGCAATTTAGAGTTATTCGAGAAAAACTGTTTCAATCACACATATAACATGAGAAACAAAGACAATTTTATGCTTCCCACTCATCACTTAAACCGATATGTGCAGTCTCCTCAGTATATGGCAATGAAAATTCATAACAAGCTAAAAGGAAAGAATGTTCTGAGTATGAAACTAGAGACACTGAAGACAAAGCTATATGATATACTTGTCAAACGCTGCTACTACACTGTTGAGGAGTTCATGATGGATGAACTGAACATTTGAGCAGGATAAAGTTACATATAGTCTTGTGTGTAAATTTAGCTGTCCTTCACAAAAGGGAGGAAAGAAAAATAAAAGTTTATATTAATGTTAAAAATTCTTTGTACCAATTAGGCCTAAGTTGTGTTATCCATTTTTTTATGTGTCTCCTGTACACTAATCATATGATTAGAAATTGTATGTTATGAGACAAATAAAACACTATTCACTACTATTCACTATTCACTTCAAACTATGCTGAAACTTGGCTTTTTTCACAAATGCAAATCATTGGCAGAAGTGAAAGAAATGGAAAGTGACAGAAAAAAAACTGGGATTGCCAGAAGATTGAAACCCAAACCTTGGTATTTATTGTTCTGACACTTACCCATTGTCTTGAGTTCTCTTAAATAAAATCCAGAATACAGTAGCAATGGCATCCTTTAAAGAAATGTACTGAGCCAATACTGATTCTCATATATAGAAATGACTTTCCTGAAAGTGTAAAGCTTGAGAAAACAACACTATCTGCTGATAACTGTGAAATTTTCGTCAGCAGTAAAATACCAGACACATTAAGGGACGCAAAGGTGAAGAAACACATAAGTACATGTGCAGGTTAACAGAATGCATATGTATAAGAACAGCACTCCAAAGAATAATTTTGCTGCGGAGCAACCCATGTGCTGAAGCAACATACTTTATGTATGTCCATTCCTTAATTAGTACTTGTGAAGAACAAATGTGCATAACATCCAATTGACCTTTAACTTACATAAAGGAACTATGCAAATCATAGCAAAAAATTAAAGTCAAGTACACTACTTTAACTCTGGGAATACTTACAGCTCAATGTCAATCCATTTTTTAAACAATGATAATTATATAAAGAACACTGAGCAGTTCCCAAACAACAAATAAATACATGAACATTGGGCCTGATACAGCTGCTATTTAGGTTTCAATAGGAAAAGCAAAGTTAAAATCAAATAACATTATGAAACTGGCTTCTGCAGAAGACTGGAGATAAAACAGAATTTCATGCCCTCAGAAAAGTTGAAAAAGAGCATCTGTACAAAAATCAGTTATTACACAACTGAAATTAGTTACAATGAGATACAAATTATTTAGACAAATGCTGATTTTAGACTATTTACTGTTATAATGAGAAGACTTTGAACAACAGAATATTGAAACGAATATACAGACATGTAACATCACTAAGACATACTGTATGTATGTATATATGTGTGTTTAAACTACAGATGAATCTTGTATTTAAACTACTTGTATCTTTGGCAACATTCATGGGTGCATACTATCCATAGATGGATAAGTAATGAAAAACTGAATATTATTAAACTCCAGACACTGAGGATAAGAAGTCACCAAACTGTTTCAATTCTACTTAGGAAACCAAGACCATAGTTTGAGATGTCCCAGATTCAGCTGTAGCCAAGTGTGTCAACAAGCATCATTCAGATCTAAAGCAACACACCACAGAGATCCATCATGGTTCTGTGCTAGGTCTGATGTACATTAATTATTTCTCCCTAAGTGTCACTGAAGGGGAAACTATTTTATTTGCTTATTACAGCAATATTGTAATCACTGATGAATCACTAGAAATTGCAAAGGATAAAGTGGAGGTTATGCTAATGGAGAGTTTGAATGGGTAACAAATAATAGAGTGAAGAAGACAAGTAAAATGGAGCCTTGGATAAAAAGAAAACACAGCTCTGCCAACTTGAAAATAAATAAAGTCATAGTATAGCACTACTTTTCTAGGTATGCCAGCTGATAAGTGCCTGAAATGGGATGAGTACATCAATGTCCTTTGGCAGAGGCAGTCTTAGGCACACTATGCCCTCCAAATTCTAGGTCTGTTTGTCTTCCATGGTAATTAACCATTTGACAATGTTTAAAAGAGTACATTTTAATAGAGTACATTCTCAGGCAACAGGCAAAAAGAATAACTAATGGATGGATTAAAGCATGATTATTACCAAAATACCTCAAAAGACAAAGGACATATATAATGATTAACATGAAGAAAAGGTAATTCTTAACAGAAAAATACTGACCAAGCCAATATACAGAGTTATTCAAAAATAATACCACAACTTTAGGAATTTAAAACTCTGCAACGACAAAAGGCAGAGCTAAGCACTATCTGTCAGCGAATTAAGGGAGCTATAAAGTTTCATTTAGTTGTACATTTGTTCGCTCGAGGTGCCGTTGACTAGGCATCAGCGTCAGTTGATGCTAAGATGGCGACCGCTCAACAGAAAGCTTTTTGTGTTATTGAGTACGGCAGAAGTGAATCGACGACAGTTGTTCAGCGTGCATTTCGAACGAAGTATGGTGTTAAACCTCCTGATAGGTGGTGTATTAAACGTTGGTATAAGCAGTTCAGAGAGAATGTTTTCTGTGCCATTTCAGCCAATAAAGTTTTTGGTCCCTTTTTCTTCTAAGGTGCTACTGTAACTGGACTACAATATCTGGAGATGTTAGAGAATTGGCTGTTCCCTCAGCTCGAACAAGAAGCACAACAATTCATATTTCAGCAGGATGGAGCGCCACCACATTGGCACTTATCTGTCCGTAACTACCTGAATGTCAACTACCCGAGGCGATGGATCGGGCGCCAGGCAGCCCGTGACAGAGCACTTCATCACTGGCCTCCAAGAAGCCCTGATCTTACCCCCTGCGATTTTTTCTTATGGGGGTATGTTAAGGATATGGTGTTTCGGCCACCTCTCCGAGCCACCATTGATGATTTGAAACGAGAAATAACAGCAGCTATCCAAACTGTTACGCCTGATATGCTACAGAGAGTGTGGAACGAGTTGGAGTATTGGGTTGATATTGCTCGAGTGTCTGGAGGGGGCCATATTGAACATCTCTAAACTTGTTTTTGAGTGAAAAAAAACCTTTTAAATACTCTTTGTAATGATGTATAACAGAAGGTTATATTATGTTTCTTTCATTAAACACACATTTTTAAAGTTGTGGTATTCTTTTTGAATCACCCTGTATTACAAACAGTTTAATATCTGATTATGAAACCATAACCAGTCATTGTTCATATCTTTTCAGACAAAGTAAAGCTGAATCTCAAATTTCTGAACTGAGAAAAGGTATTACATTATGTGACAAACTACCAAAAGACTTCAAAGAAAAAAATACGCATGCTCCTGCTAAAAATTTTAAAATTATTTTTTGGATAATTGTTTTTTATGTAATAGAAGATTATCTGCAACAAAATATTGCAAAATCATGATTATGAATAAAGTATTTGTTGTGTAACAATTGCATTGCAGATCTATAGATTTTTGTGGCTCAGTAACTATGTAAGGTAAGACAGTATATTAGAGTAAACTATAAGTTTTACTCCCTTTGCCAAGTATATTATAACTGTATTGCAAAAATGGCATACAGTGTAATTAGTCTAGAGATTAATAAAGTAGTAAAAGACATGTTGTTAGTATAACATGTGACTTCCTGAACATATCAAAATATGAATAGTAACATTAATTGTCCCAAGTATCAGAGGATGTTTAACTGTAGCTATTAACAGCTATTAAAATTTGGGTTGTCTATCTTAACCCCCACTCCCCCCAATCTCCAATAATTTATTACATTCTTAGAATTTTGTGTTGTGGAAATTATTCATAAGTATAAATTAAAAATCCTCTCAAAAATTGTCTGCTAGGATTTCATTTATATGTTTGTTGCATGTGTGCTACTCAGCATAAGATTCTAAGGGAATATAATGTCCTTCCAGATGTCTCATATGTTTATATGGCCCCTTCTTCCTTCCTTCTTTCCTTCCTTCCTTTGTCTTCCAAACAAGGAGCTGTTTCTGCTGAATCCTTCCCACTTTATATTAAACCACATCCCAGTACCTATAATATTAAATATGCAGTGTCTTTTCCTGATATATTCTTTCCTTGGTTAATGAACTGCATTTACTGCTTTAACAGACTGCTAAAAAAACTGCATTTGTAAGAACACACCATTAACACAAAACACTTCCTAAACAATTACCCCTTACCACAGCCATATCAACTAGCTTAATTGATTATATATCTCACTAATAAATGATAAACTGGCATGTAGTTTGAAGTTCAAAATGCATTCATACAATTATTGAAATACAGAAAATAAAATTTTTGGATTATTAATTATGAAACAAAAAAGATGTGTGTCATTATATAGGGAAAGTCAGCCAATAATACAGCAGTTATACTGTAAAATAAATACTTCTTCTGACTGCAAAAAGAAATCATTTCAAATACTGGTAGAGTTTCTGGAGATAATCATTCCAAGTACTTAATGTGTCAAACTCTATGTGGAGTTCATATAATTTAGATTCAATAAAATCACCTATTACTGAATGGGATTACAGTAAGTCATTGCAGGGTATAGTTTTTTGTAGCAACTTGTTTTACATAATCATCTTGCAGCACAGATACCATAAATAGTTTGTAACTTTCTTCATCACAATGCTTGGAAGCAGAGAATGTGTTTTTAACTTGAAATATTTGAGATTTAGTGACAAGATGATTAAAATGTAATCTCAAAGATTCACTGCACATGACTATTCCAATATATTCTGAAATTTGTGTCATCATCACACTTTGTGCTAATGTTTTCTAAGTTGGAACCAGATAATTTTAGAGTGAGACCTATTAATAAAGCTCGGTTTTCTCAAAGATGAATGTGGAAACATACTCATGAGGTAAAGTTCCTTTCTATAGCACATATTTGCAATTTAATTAATAAATCCCATTTTTCAATAATGAACTACAGAGGTGAGAGATCCGAATAAAAGTCATAATGAATACTAATTTAAAGTTTCAAAGAGTATATGTGAGAAAGTGGTATACTGGGAAAAGCTACAGCATTGAATATTACAAGATTTGACCAGCCAGTATTGAAAAAGTCTCCTACCTATTATGTAATCATATTCACTCTTAGGATGTTGTATGATACCTTCCCATTTATTCATCCATTTTGAGTAGAAAGCTAAACTACACAGAGTACTAACTATCAGGATCAACACTGTGAGAGTCACTGAAAATAATGTGATCAAAGTGTTACACATGCTAGTTGGAAAAAAATAGCACCAAAAATAAAAATGCAATTATAACAACAGAAATATTACAGTTCATATTTAAAATTGTTTTGAAATATTGCATCATATTCCTTTCCTCTAAACACTGCACTGACAAAGTATACAGTAAGGTTTCTTGGGTGTGGTTACAGACAGCAGAGCCCTTTACAGGATTCACAAGCGAGGGTAGGGGGAAACTATTGACATTCCATTCCCTCTTCAAGAGGCTTCTGTCACTGTTCCAAACCACAGTAATTGATATAGGCTGAGTTAAGTTTTAATTAAAATTAATAAACTTTCTCTTTAAAAATTTGCAAAAAAATATCCTCAGCTAAAATTACAAATGGTTATTCACAGTCACAAAAAATTAATAGTAACTGTTTCTTGGCAGGTATAAAAAATTTATTTGCAGTATAATGGATACTTCATTATCAAAATATTTACACAAAAACAGTCCTGCAAATTATTCATATAATTGTTTCAGCCTAGTTTGAATATAATAATTATTTCTGCACAAGATAAACAATGCAGCAAACAACAAATGTGGACTGCTACTTGGCAAGTACTACAACAAACTAAATGTATTTACAGTAAAAAGAAACTCTTCCATTACTAAAATATTCAGAAAAGTAATTACATTATTTATTCAAATGATTATATATATATATATATATATATATATATATATATATATATATATATATATATATATATATATATATATATATATATATAAATTTATTATTTCCACAGAAGAGGTGTAATGATGTTCAGGCAAACATATCAAATGGAAATGAAAAGTCTGCTGTATTTCCTACTTTTTTACACCTTCATAATATGAATCTGTAGGCAGATACATACTAGACACATTAGTTACATGTATCAGAAACAAAAATTGGGCTTTTACCCAAAATAGGTACGTTTACAAGTGCTTTGCTACAATTTATATCCTATTTTTTAATGAGATCTGTCTTGCATTGGCAATAATGTAAATAAAAAGGGAGACAAACATATTACTTCATTATTAAGGTTCAAACTCTTTGACCATATTTATGAATTGTAAAGTAATGCATATTAAGGGCTAACTACTTATTTATTTTTTATTTATCTGCTGTTAGACAATTTACTCTGTACAGATGTTGTCAGAAAATACAAGCAAGATTTCCATTACTCTTTACAGTGATTGCTCTTCTAGGCAACATTTGTTTTTATTTCAATGCATGAATTCATCAACTGTATAACACACAAAATAAGAGAAAAGCAATACCTCACATATAGTGGATCAGTGTGTCCAGCACAGTGATGCATAGCAGAAAACAGCATTCGCACTAGCTTTTGAGCACTAGAGCTTTTTCCAGCAATAGTACATACATTCACACACACAGCCATGCAAACACCCAAATGCACGTGTTGATGTGGCCATGCATGGGATTGTGCATTTGGGTGTCAGTGTGGCAGTGTATGTACTGTTGCTGGAAAAAAGCTAGTGCTTGAAAGTTTGTGTGAATGCTATTTTCTGTTATATGTTACTTCATGCATCAGTTTGCTATAGGTAAGTGGTTGCCTTTCCCTTGTTTTATGTATTGCTCCATCCAGGAATCTCTTTTACTTTTATTCAATTGTATAATGGTCACCACCCAGTGAATGAATTTTAAGAGGCCTTTTCCATGCTAGTGTGTTACAGAAATTTGTTGAATTAAGTTTCACATGCCATATACATCACAGAACACTGGTTGAGATCAGACCATACTCGCTCCATTAGCTATTTTTTTCTATACCTAGCTAGTAATTTATGAAGAAGAAATCTCCAAAAAACCTATGAAAAATCCCAAAGATTTGACTAGATACATTATCTAAATAAGGACAAGGGCTTCAAGCTAGTTTGTATTAAAATTTTAGACACAAATATATTATATTTCAACATCCAACTGGAAATGTATTTATTTCTCAAAAAATACAAGGTTACCTTAAACAAATTTCAACAAGACAAAAGTGCTGGCTGTGTGTGGCAACTTTAAAGTAGATTTTCAGACTCCAGGTAGAGTGAAAGAAAAAAAAACCAAAAAACATGCTTAACCTTACTGTCTTCTTCAAACTGGAAAGGCAGTAACAATCTCAATAAGACATGAAAATCATCTCATAATACACCTTACATCAGATACTTACAAACAGGTTCTTTCAGTCCACATATCCTCTGGACAGAGATTACAGTGATTGCTTTGCCTTCCCAATTTTCTTTCTTAAGACTATCAAAAATAAAACTCAAATAATTAATGTAAATTTGAAAACCATAAAGTAGCAGCAAAAAAATTCAGGTGATGCAACTGAAGCAAATGGTGCTGACAAAAAATGAGACCTTTCTTATATAGATTCTTCTGTTACCAATGTATTATTTTTCTTTTCAAACTAAAGAAAAACATTAAATAAAAAAATGGAAAAAGGATCCATATATAGTAAGCACAATGTTTAAATTTCTGGTGAAATACATGAAAAATAAGCACCTTACCTCTTCCTTGAGAAATAAATTAGGCAATATGCCAAAACTTACAAGAAATTTAAAATACAGGCCAAATGAATGGCTAAAAATGGATGTAGGGTTATCAATTGCAAAGAAAGCAAAAGCAGTGTCAAATGATGTGAGTTTCCACACACTCCCTGAGCATGGGAAGGTAACTTCAAATTATGACACTTGCTTTGATTTACAGGATTTTCAGTTATAGAGACTCTAATTTCAAAATCAAATATCTTAAAAACTAAGATTGATAGCAAACTCCAACAAATGGTATGTTTATTGTGGAATCTGTAAGAATTTTATACAGAAGTTATACAAAAGTTTCAAAATAGTTCAAAAAGCCATTAACAGATGACTCTGTAATAGCACTACATAGTGCCTATAACTAGTGAGCTGCAGCTCAGAGTGATGAGGTCCACCATTAGCATGCCAAACAACGAGGTTGAACTCATGTGTTGCAAGATCTTCACCAAATTCAGACAGACAGGCAGCATGGCTGATGATCTAGTAGGGAATTTTGGCCCCAGAAAAACTGTAATTACTACTGAAAATGTCACCACAATAATTGGAATTATTCACCAAAATAAAAACAAAATCTGTCCAAACAATTGCAGCAGAGACTGTTTGAAACATTTTGGCACACAGAAAACACTGAAACACAGCCTACACTTGGTTCCATTCAAAGTCAAAAGCCACCAGGGCATACTTGTATGAAGTGTGTGACAGAAACCAGATTCCCACAATGATTGATAATGAAGGCTCTGATGTTGGCTGAAACTGGTTCATAGATGAAGCACACTTCCACCTGAAAACAGACATGAATAAACAAAACTGGCAATTTTGGGGTTCCAAAAACAACCATTTGTGCAAAACAAACCATTTTATTTTCCCAAAGTCACTGTTTGGGCTGTGGTATACGACAGAGGCATTAGTGGCTCTTTTTTCATACAAAAAACCATCACTAGTGAATGTTACACTGCAATTTTGAAACAGTTCATTGCTACACATCTTTCATTGGAAGATCAACCAAGTACTGAGTGGTTCATGCAGGATGGGGCCAGGCCACATTTCACCAAACAGATGTTTTGCTTTCCTGATTAATACTTCAGGAATAGATTCATTGCATTGGTTTATTGAAAATTTACTGGTTCAGTGATGGACAGGCCTCCATATTTGCCTGATCTGACTCCTTGTGACAACATTTTGTAGGGTGAATTGAAAGACACTGTCTACTGGTATCATTAAATCATTCTGGATAAGCTTGAATTGGCAATCTGTGTTGCATCTGAATCCATTTCTATTGAGACACTACAGTTTGGGAAGGAAAATTTCATTGTTCTTTCCCACCTTCTCCATACTGTGAGTGGCAGATATTTCAAAAAAATTGTGATGTGATTGTACAGACTGCTTGCAGAGTACTATTTTAATTATGCATGCTGATACTGCATGAGCTGCAAAATGTACAGTGTCATCAGTCAGCAGCTTTTTGAACTATTTCCGAACTTTTGTATAAATTTTTTACAGCTTTCACAATAAACATACCTTTTCTTACACTTGTCTGTCGGTCTTAAGTTTTCTAGGTATTTAATTTTGAAATTAGGGACTCCTTTGGTGGACACCCGCTACATAAGCTTAAAAACACAGCAAAATGAACATATTTTCCAGTATAAAAAAAGCATTACTTTGAAACAGTACTGCTTTCTCAGCTATCAAATCCACCTGTGATGAATTACTTAGTGATTCACATGCTTCATGAATCATACCCATACCTCACTTTTTTGGAACACCTCCAAAGCTTCTGATCATTCTGAAAAGTGCCCAAACTTTCAAAGATGTGGGAATCACTCACATGCATCCAACACATATTTCTGTTGTGATACATGGCCTTGTGGCTAAACCATTTGGTTTTTGAATAGGCAAAAATATCACAATAGCAGTTTTGAAAATGGTTGAAAAATCATAACCAATCATTAAATAAGAACATGGTATCATCTGTTTTATGTGATCAAAGAGCAGGGCGTGATCTGTATTACATAATCAAAGTGAAGTACTTGATATGGTTGTTCTTGGTATGTAACAGAAAAATTTGTATTTATGGTACATAGGACATGGTGATGACTTTTTATTTGGCAAACAGAAGATAATTTGTTTGTCAGAAGTAGATGTAGCCCTTTAATAGGAACAAATACTGGTCTACAATTAGACCATAGTTTCTATTAATGATTTGCCATCTCATTTATCACATTCTGTGAACTGCTATGCTGATGATACAACCTATATTTTGCAAATGTAAGTGAACTGTTAGTGAGTGGACTGGAAGAACACAACAAAATATCACCTCCATCATTCAACAGCATGAGGAATGTGTCTACATCATTGTTCCTTTCACCCACAAATACTGAAGAAATTTTATCAGTTATAAAAACCTTGAAAACAGGGTACTCATGTGGAATTGATGGAATACCAGATACGATTATTAAAAAATGCTGTCTTGCCTTAGCTGAACCCTTTATACAGTTGTGCAACAGCTCACTGGCATCAAGAACCTTCCTGCATGCTTAACAACAGCAAAACTGAAACCACAGCTCAAAAAAGGAAATCCAGAAGACATTTCAAATTATAGACCAATAGCCCTACTGCCTGTATTTTCAAAAATTTTAGATTTTTTTTTTATAGGAGATTGTCTGATTTCCAAAAGAAAGAGAAAATTCTCTCTCCCTCACAGCATGGTTTCAGGAAAGGCTATTCAACTGAGAGTGCAATATTTGAATTTCTTAATGAAATCTATGCTAAACTGGATGCGAGTGAGTTTGTGATGGGCATATGTCTTGATTTAACCAAAGCTTTTGATGTCATTGACCATAATGCCCTACTGCAGAAGCTTGACGAAATAGGGATCAAAGGTATATCCCATGAGTGGCTCAGGACATGCCTATGTGGTCGCAAACAGGTGGTTGAAGTGCAATACACTGACCATAACAAAATCAGCTACTACTATTCAGGATGTGAAAATGTTTTAGGACCCATTCTGTCTCTTCTCTATGTCAATGATCTTATGTACAACAAGTATTGCCAAACTACCCTCCAATTTGCAGACGATACAAGCTTCATTACCAGTGTGAAAATAGAAGAAAAACTAAAAGACACCACTATCCAAACAATGAACAGTGTAGTACAGCAGTTCAGCTACAACAAGCTAATTATAAACAACGAAAAGACAGTAGCACTGAACTTCTATAATCTAAAAGGAAGGCACCACCCAAACATATAAACAGAACTAAGGGACAGAGTTATTGAAATTGTTGACAGCACAAAATTTCTGGGACTCTGACTCCAGAACAACACAAAATGGGAGGTTCACATTGAATATTTGCAAAGAAAACTAATCAAAACCTGCTACATGATAAGGATCTTAAAAACTTGTTGCAGCAAAGCCAGCCTGTTAAATGTGTGGCGCAGAGCGCCATAAAAATCGATATTTGTTCTGTGCGTAAGTGTGCTATCTTTGAGGAGAGGGCTTTGGAGAGCATGTTTGACGCCAACAGCAGTTAGCCTCCGGACTTGTATCTGTGTAGACGCTAAGTGTGAATAAATCTGTATATGAGAGAATTCTAGTTGTTTACCTACAACTATACCATATTCCCTCACTGGTGACCCCGTTTTTGTGTAATACGCGTCCGAGTTACCGCCTGAAGGTTATTTACGCGCCTACCGCGTCGGGTTTCTCCGCGATCGCGAGGGCCTTTGTTCAGCTCCAGACAATGGCCTTTCAGCATTCACCGCCGCCCAGATTCCAGCAACATCTCTCCAGCACTCCTGCCGTCGTAGTGGACATGCCGCAAGAATCTTCTGAATCCTTCAGCCAGAACATGCAGTGGAATTCATCGAGTGCCGCCAGTTTCTTCCAACCGCCAACGGTCGTGGACTCTGGCTTTGTTAGCCTGGACCTTCCCACGTGTTCTCCACAGAGTGTTGATCGGAACATTTCTACTCCTGTGTCAAACACACAATTCAATACAGTTCGTGGTGTTGAGTGAGGTTTTGCTACTTTGGAAAATCCAGTAGTAAATTCAAACTCGAATCAGTTCCCGCCACGTGTGTATCCTTCCGCGCCGGCTAGTCAACAGGTGTTCAATGCTCGCCAAACAGCAAATATCACACCGAGTGTGCATCCTAGTGGACGTGTGTGGGATCCTTGTGTTGCTTCTAATCAGGTCAACAATTCTGTGCTGGATAGTAATTACTCCGACATCTACAACCAGCCCCACCACTCACAGTCGAGTGAATACTGTGTGGATAACGGACATTCACCGGCGTACTTAAGCACTTGTGGCTTCTCTCTGAGCTACCACGTCAATGAGAATGCACATTTTGACTACGATCCTCACACCGTTCGAGCGTCCGTCGCTTCTCAGCCGCCCCCCCGGCGTCAACTGAATTTCGCGATTTCCGCATTACGGGACGCCAATAATCCGGACTTGCAATCTTCTGCATGCTCTACTTCCGTCCGAAGTAATAGGTGCACCTCCGCAGTGACTGCAGTGCCGAATCTGCCGAAATTACCAGACTTCAAAGCCGCTCACCCGGAGCTCTGGTTTAACCTGGTTGAGCAAACATTCAATGTCTGTGCCTTGGACGACGACGCACGCTTCGCCTGCCTCATGAACCAACTTCACGACCGCGTCGATTTAATTTATGATCTGGTCAAAGCACCCCCCCCTTGCAGGGAAGTATGCTGTGGCGAAACAAACGATACTGGAGCGCGTCTCTAAAACCAGGAGAGAAAATGTGCGACAGCTCATCTACGAAGAGTGTCTCGGCGACAGGTCTCCGTCCCAGATGTGGCGGTGCATCCGACTTCTCGTCAATGAGCAAGTTATGCCTGATGACACATTCGCAGAAATCTGGACTGAAAAGCTGTCTTTGCCTGTCCAGACTGCAATCTCTGCGTATGAAGATAGGCCAGTAAATGAACGTTTACGCGCTGCCGACAGAGCATACTCCGCCAGGCAACGTGAGCTCCGTGCACTGCATTCTGGACGTGACCGCACTAAGACACTTTCTGACGCCACGCCCTTGTCTGGTGCTGCTGATAACAAGTGTTTTAAACTAGCCGCCCTGCCTGCACCTTCAACTCCTCGCAACGACAGTGCATTGGCCTCTGTGGAAGACTCTGGGGCACATACTCCGTCACCTAGCAACTACCCACAAGGGCACAGGCCCGCCCAACCTTACTGTTTCTTCCACGCGAGATTCGGGAAGAAAGCTCGCAAATGCCAGTCACCGTGTTCTTACCCAAACTCCAACCACAGGTAGGCTATGGTGCCACCTCCTGCGATGTAAACAATGGGCACCATCCCACGTTGCACTCCGTTTCGGACAATAACAGTAAGTGTGGTCGAGTCTATGTTCGCAATTTATGATCAGGTGTATGTTTTCTGGTAGACACTGGCGCAGACGTCTCTTTGCTGCCGGTTCGCCTAGCAACCAATAAAGTGCAACCACACAAAACAGTACTTCGTGCAGTGAACTTGTCTACCCTACAGTGTTCGGGTTCCACTTTGTGTACAGTGAAACTTTCCCCCGAGTGCAAGCTGGAGTGGACGTTTCTAGTGTCAACAATTGAAGAACCTATTCTCGGAATTGATTTCCTCAAGCACTATCAGTTATCACTAGATTTTGTGCAAAATACTGTGTTTTACCCCTCCGTTAACAAACATATTCCTTTCGCTTCGCCGAGTGACAGTTCGACTAACACCAAACAAGTGTGCTGTGCTAAGAAGTGTGTAAACCTATCCTTGGAGCTGCAATCTTGGACAAACAAGTGGCTAGTGGAGTGCGCCAAGTCTTCTAAGTTGCGGATGGAACGTATGGAAATGCTGCTGCATCTCCGCGACATACACCACGAGTTGGCCTCCACACAACGCCTCGCGGCACTACAAGCAGACAACTCGTCAGCTACAGACAAGGTCAGTCCATGCCAATCTGGTGTTCCCATGCCCGCACATGTTAACGACAATGTTGTGAACTCTGTAAACTGTGTCAGCACCCCCTTTTGTAATGATAGGGTATGCCCGAGTGCTCATGCTCCTTGCGTTCCGAATGGACAATTAACTTGCCAAGCTTGTGGCAATGAACTACGGCCATCTGCTGTCTGGCCACGCCCACTCATGCCTACAGCGCTCGTAGCAGCACGGCCCGCTACCAAGAACCAGTGTACCAACCTCGCCCATGTTAACACGTGTGCGGCCTTTACGCAGCCTACGAGCGGGCGGCACACCTGTACTTCCGTGCCCTCAGCGCCACAGCTTGGCCCGTCCGCCACTGCCTGCTCCGCTTCACGGACATCTGACTATCGTGCCGTGCCACGTATTGCAGTAGTCACTAACGGCACAGTTCATCGGTTACGTCTAACCGATGGGCCACCCATATCGCAACGTCCACGCTGCCTCAAGCCGGAATTTATGAAAACTGCAGAAGAACAATTGGACGATCTGTTACAAAAGGGAATAATTGAACCTTCTTCCGGTTGCTGGGCTAGTCCTATCCTGTTTGACCAAAAGAAAGACGGTACTTGGCGTATGGTCAGAGACTATAGGCGTTTAAATGCCCGCACCATCATTGATAAATATCCGGTCCCACACATCGCAGACTTCAATCATGCGCTCGCAGGTGCAAAGTACTTCTCTGTTTTGGACTGTAAGCACACATTTCATCAGATTCCTATGGCTCCGGAGGACATTGAAAAGACTGCCATAACCACTCCCTTTGGGCTGTTCCAATACAAATTTATGCCATTTGGTTTGAAAAATGCACCCCAAACGTGGCAGTGTTTCATCAATCAAACTTTATCCCATCTAGACTTTTGTTTCGTATATATGGACGACATATTGGTTTTTGCTTCTACTTTAGAACAGAGTGAGGAGCGTGTTCAAGTCGTGACAGATTTTTTAGCAGCCACTGGTAATGAACTGAACAATAAAAAGACTCAATTGCACCAGGCATCCGTCACATTCCTAAGTTATGTTGTGTCATCGGATGGTCTGACACCACCACAGGACAAGATCAAGCCTGTTCTCGAGATGCTATGCCCTCAGACCTACAGGGAATTACGCAGGTTCATCGGAACAGTTAATTATTACCGGAAACATTTGCCAGCCGCTTCTGCGGTGCAGGCTCCTCTAACAGATGCTCTCGCTGGCCCACAAACTTCTGGCACCCGCCAGGTACCATGGACACCAGACATGGACAAGGCATTTAATGAACTCAAACAGCTGTTGGCCTCCGCTGTCACTATTGCTCACCCACGGGCAGACGCCACAATGTTTACCACTACTGACGCTAGTGACAATGCTATCAGCGCAATACTGAGTCAGACATACAACGATGTTACGACCCCCCTGCAGTTTTTCTCAAAAAAGCTAAACAACACGCAGAAGAAATACTCAGCATTCGACAGAGAACTACTTGCAGTTTACGAGGCCATAAGACACTTCAGAACTGATGTTGAGGGACGAGATTTCTATGTGCTCACTGATCACAAGCCGTTGGTTCCTGCCATAAAAAATCCTGCGGCTGATCCGCCCCCACGACGCTTTCGTCACATCGATTACATCTTGCAATTTACAAATGACATTCGCTACATCCGAGGAGCGGACAATGTGGTCGCTGATTTTCTCTCGCGTGTTGGGGCTGTCACAACCTTAATTGACTTAACGGACCTACCTCGGTTGCAATCGGCAGACCCCGATACCATGCAGTTAATTTCAGACCACAGCTCCTCTCTCCAACCGGTATGCTCTACTTTCCCTGGCATATCTGACTTAGTGTGGTGTGATGAATCGACTGGTATGTTGTGGCCATTCATTCCTAAGCCCCTTCAACGCCAGGTCTTTGACAAACTACACACATTAGCACACCCCGGTGTCAAAGCCTCCACCCGTCTGGTAGCTGAACGGTTTGTCTGGAGAAACATGCGCCGTGACTGTCAGTCTTGGGCAAGGGCATGCATGGTGTGTCAACAGAACAAAGTTTCCAGGCACACTTCTCCACCCTTTGGCTGTTTTGCCCAACCTCCAGGCCGGTTTCATCATGTCCATGTCGACCTCGTAGGCCCTTTGCCCCCTCCGAGGGTTTCCGTTACTTGTTTACAGCTATTGACAGGATGACTCGGTGGGCTGAGGCTGTGCCTATTCCGAACATTACCTCTGAGACAGTAAGTCGAGCATTCTTAGATTCGTGGATCTCTAGATTTGGCTCATCTGTTTACCTCACCACTGATCAGGGGCGACAATTCGAGTCTTCAGTTTTCTCTGACTTATGTAAAATGTGTGGTATTGTCAAAATTCATACTTCTGCATACCACCCCCAAAGCAATGGGCTTGTCGAGCGATGGCATCGCACCCTGAAGTCTGCCCTGCGTTGCCATGACTCACTATGAACAGATGCACTGCCCTTCGTGCTTCTTGGCCTTCGTGCGACTTTCAAGGAAGACCTCAAGGGGTCCATAGCCGAGTTTGTATATGGCCAACCTCTGGTTTTGCCTGGAGGATTAGTCACTCCGACCTCACTTCCACGGCCCTCTGAACTCCCTTCACTTCTCGAGCGGGTGCGCTTGCACTGGGGCAAAATTCAGCCGCCACCTCCGGCTGCTCATACACCTCCGCGTGTGTACGTACCACGCACGCTAGACTTGTGAGTACGTGTTTCTCAGAGATGACTCAGTCAAAGCTCCGCTTCAGTCACCCTACACAGGTCCTTACAAGGTCGTCAAACGCTCTGAGAATAACATGGATCTCCTCATAAAAGACTCTGTAACCACGGTCTCACTCAACCGAGTGAAACCAGCTTTCATTGAGCCTAAGGTGAACCTCCCTGATTCTTCCCCTATTTCTCCCACTCCTGCTTCGAGCGGCCATCCATCTTCCCACACCATGCATTTGGGTATTGATTTTCCACAGCGTGTTTCTCTGCCGAGCACTGCTCCTTCTCCGCGTTCATCTAATTCGAGTGGCCAATCTTTTCGGGGCTTCACTCCTCACAGCCCTCGCAGTCGAACTGCCAACTACTCAGATTCTACCATTGTGTTACCATCTTCGTGTGACAGCTCTTTGTCACGCCGTTCAACCCACGCTGGCTCCTCGTTGCCTTCGGTCACGCTCCCTCGTCTGTCAGCTGATCGCCCGAGGTTGTCTCCTGCACAGTCTAGTGCACCTGCCACCCCCCTCTTAGCAGATGCTTCCCCCTGCCATGGCTTTCCCACACCTCCCTGTCTCCCTATGATTGCTCGTACAGGTGCCATCCAAGAATTCACAACACATGTGCACCCTGATGACATACATAAATTATCTGTTGTCGTAGATGGCGATGCAGTGTGTGTGGCACTCGCGTGTGACAATATTGAGGGAGGAAGTGCAGAATCTCGTGTGGTGTGCCGCTTTAAATTGAGCAGAAGTGCTGCGTGTGGCAATTTGCGTGCCTTTGTTAAGCCTTCTGGCAAGGTGATTCTCCACCTGCCGGCTGACGAAGTGCTACACCTTCACTCCAGGATGGGACGTCGTCTTCAGCCACCGGCGTCGCTTGCTGACTTCACCATCGACGTACCGGGCTTCACCCCCCCGTCTCCTACCAGTTGACCGCTTCCGCCTGACGCAGAAGAACTGTGCGTTACCTTCCTAACTTCTCACCCCCCCCCCCATTCACAGGGACGTACTCCATACTGCGCGGAGGGGGGGGGGGGGGGGGCTATGTGGCGTAGAGCGCCATAAAAATTGATATTTGTCCTGTGCGTAAGTGTGCTATCTTTGAGGAGAGGGCTTTGGAGAGCATGTTGGACGCTAACAGCAGTTAGCCTCCGGACTTGTATCTGTGTAGACGCTAAGTGTGAATAAATGTGTATATGAGAGAATTCTAGTTGTTTACCTACAACTATACCATATTCCCTCAAATGTATACCATGGCTATGTGCATTCTGTAATTAAATATGGCATAATCTTCTGGGGAAATGCAACAACAAATATTAAACTTTTCAGGATGCAAAAGAGAATATTAAGAATTATTAAAGGGGTAAACAATAGGAAATCATGCAGACCTATACTCAAAAAACTGTCAGTTCTTCCTCTTCCTTGCATTTTTATCTACAAGATGTCAGTTTTCTTAAAACAATATATTGATAGACATCCAGATATCTTATTAAAAATGTAGATATACATGCATACAATACAAGACAAAAATCTGATCTTCATATGAAACAAATGAGAACATCATTGTGCCAAAAAGGCACTCTATATGTTAAGATAAAAATTTACAATAATCTGCCTAACCATATTAAATCAGTTAGTAAACTCAGTAGTTTTAAGGCTAATCTAAAGGCATATTGAATTGATCATTGCTTTTACAGTCTGATAGAGTACCTAGAAGCCAAACAACAAAAATAAAGATGCATTGTGAATATTCTATTTTGTATGTCATCTCTAATGTTTGTTGTTAAATTAATTAAATGTCTAGTCCTTAGGAATGCAATACAAACTGTATTTTATCTTGAAAAGACTTAACCATGTCCAATATCCTTGTATATATTCTATACACATGGGATTAGAAGGATTAACTAAAATAAAATAAAAAATACTAAGTTCACAGAATAAAATTTCAATTCTGGGTAACCAACATAATAATTGCTTAAGTTTGAACTGAACTATTATGAAATCAAAAAAATCTTACTTCATTGTCACAGGTTATTCAAAGAATATAGAAATTAAATGTGTCAAATTTTTAACAGTTCATTTTCACTTCAGACATAACTAGTAGAAAATATTAATCTATGTCTGTAGAAACATCTTTGTTGTCTCTTGCCTCATTTAGAAACTGATTGACATGAATAATAATATTCATTGAATGACATATTTTAGTATAATGTGCACACAGACCCAAAATTTTTGTCTGTTCTATTCAGAATGTCACTTTCACATAGTTTTGGTTCAGTTTTAACATGTCTTAGTCTGTGTAAGTGAAAATTATGACAAAAACCACAAAGACAACAAAAAGAACAACAGCAGCAGCAATAATAATAATAATAATAAACTGAAACTAGTATAATCAGTTATTCTTAATTACCCAAAGATTCAGAATTATGTGCTTGACAGGTTCAATTCTGAAAAAAAAAAGAGGATATTAACATTCAAAATGCAATTATCTGCAAGATACCAGTACTTATTTTGAATAGGAATGTTATTTTTGGGACTTTGAAGCTATATTACTGAAGAGTTTAAATGGTAATGTGCCTAGACCCTGATGAATGCACTAGCCTAACGTTTTATGCAGTTGTCTTGCTTTTACTTTTATCATGTATAATAAGAAATGAGATATAATTGGACAGCACAGCAACTAATACCAGATATATTTTCCTCAAAAGTAAAAAAATCACCTTGGAAAAGCCTGACACTGCACTAACACTATCCACTACATAGACTTACCATATTTTTTTGGTTCACCCAGGGCATATTTTTTAAATTACTTTAAAGTCATAACAGTTAACTGAAACAATAAACTTTATTTATTCAGTTGCATTCTTCAGCAGACATGACTTTTTTCTGAAATGGTTTGTTTGTTTTAATTATATTGTAAAATTCACAATAAGAAAGTTCTGAATGAGTTTTTAATATTGTGACCCAGGTCACTGTCATTCCTATCTTTGGCTTTAAAAAATCTCATATGTCTGGTGAAGCAGTAGCATTAACAGCATACTGATGTTTAGTTGTTTTTATGTGGTCTTTAAAATCACCCTTTCCTTTATGTTCAACAGAAAATTATCCAGCACACAGTGTGCAATAGACATGTTCCTTACTACTGTCATTACACAGTTTTAAAATTTGTACTCATGTTGCAGGTTAACCTTAAAAACACACTTTCTTTGCACATTTCTAAACAACCAGACGAAAATTGAATAGAGACAAAATGATTGAAAGTGTGCAGACAAGTTACCTCAGACATGAGAACAACATTAACACACTGCCCCTGTTGCATTCCCAAATGACTAAGTGAAAGTCATGTCAGAACCAGTAGCATATCTCCCCACTGATGTCAGCGCTTGTACCAAGGTCAGCTGAGAGGGGTATTTCAGTTAAGAGAATGTTTAAAAATGTGTTTTAGGTCTGGAGTTCTTTTATTATTCAGTATCACATGTTAATCATTACTGGTTCCTATACTGAAATGGTGAATGTCTGTATTCATCATGGTAGTTAGCACACTCTTTTTTATGAATATAACTGTCTTAAAGACATGAACAGAGTTCATAGTTAGTAACTTACACTTATCAAAACAGTCCCTACATTACTTACTTAATTAAATTAGCAATTATTCTAATTGCTTTCTTCTGGAGATCATTTTGAACAGTTTCTGGCAGCTGGCTGGGTCTTTTTGGAACATAAGTCTCTCCATTGTCTTCTGTCTTCCCACCACCCCTCCATCTCCACCAGTCATCTCCATTCCTTTGCACACAGTCCTCCTCCACTTTCAGCCACCTGCCTCTTGGTCTTTTCCCTCTCCTTTCATCTTGTATTTCTTCCTGCATACTCTCTTCTACTCCATTTGCTTAACACATTCATACCATCCAAGCCTTGATTCCTCTGAGACCGATGACCTCGCTGTCTGGTCTCCTTCCCCAAACCAACCAACCTTGATTCCTCTATCCTCTCCTATAATGGTTACTCCTTCATTAATTCTCTGATGCTCTCATTTCTTAAGCTGTCCATCTTTTCAATACAACACTTATTCACAAGAATTTCATACCACTATCTTGTATTGTGCTTCTCTCTCCTCCTTTAAATACTGAGGTCTCCATGGCATATGGAACACAGCATGCCCAATATATAACAATTTTTCCATTTTCAGGAACATCCTCACTCCACATCAGGCTTCCAACACTCTTCTGGAATGTTTCTGTTTATCTCCCTAGCCATTTATTTCTCTGTCACTTCTTCTGTTCTCCTGTATTATGCTTCCCAGATATTTGAAATACTCCACCTTCTCTCAGTCATTTCCCACAATTGTTATTCTAGTTATGACTCTCTCCTTCTTCCTGATTGTGATCATCATTCCATACTTGCTTATGTTAAATCTCATATGATGTCCTCATAATATACATCCAACTGCATATGCTGCTCCTCCTCTTTGAACCCAAATGAATGTGATAATGAAAAGAGTGGCACAAGTAATTGCTTTCATCTTTCCTTTGGCAATTACTAGTGCCACTCTTGTCATTATCTCATCCATGACTACAGTGAGGAGCATTGGCAAAACTGTGTTTACTTGCCTCAAGCCAATCTGTTCTCTCTCCTCTGATTTTTGCATAACTCAGGCACCCATTGGACATTTCTCTTATCCTCCATATAGTCTGCTTTTCTACTTCTCCGTTCTCCAGAGACTTCCATACCTTGTGTCTACATACACAATCATACATTTTCAGTGTCCAGTCATCTATTCCTCATTCATAGTGGCGTTCCTATAGCTGTCTTACCACAAAAAATAAACCTAATGTGGACCTTCCTCATTGGAACCCTTGTTATTTTTATTCCCTCAACCTCATCCTATTTTTGTCTGAATTTGTGTTTCCAATACTTTCTCAAAAGTTTTCACACAATAGCTCATCAATATGATTCCTCAATATTTTTTTCACTCTTTTCTGTCAATTTTCTTGGTG
This sequence comes from Schistocerca serialis cubense, assembly GCF_023864345.2. Classification (NCBI taxonomy): domain Eukaryota; kingdom Metazoa; phylum Arthropoda; class Insecta; order Orthoptera; family Acrididae; genus Schistocerca; species Schistocerca serialis. Next base: position 73,221,890 of record NC_064640.1, read on the forward strand.
TTTGGGACAATTATTCCCTGCAGATAAATACCCAATTTAGGTAGACTGTAAGTGTCCCTCCAAAAATTTCAATCCCATATCGAGAATTTATTCCTGGATGGTTTAATCAATGGTAAATTTGTTTTAAGATTGGGGTTGCTATGGTTGCAAGACATTTTATTTAATAAACATTGCAGCTAATCTTTTTATAGGTGTAGTTCATATTCTCTTTCATGTAAGATGCTCGTCAATCAAAAGGCCTCAAACTTTTAATCAGATTTTTCAACTATAAACAGACATTTGGCAAGTGTGTCCTTTGGAGGATGATAACATAACAAAAACTTCATCATGATGCCCTTGGACAATGTGAGTTTATTCATAATAATGATACAGTAATCTATGGTTAAACCAATGTTCTTTTTGTTGTTTTGCATTGTCAACTGTTTATTACAGCCACAGAACAATAAAGGATGAGTAATACAAATATTTCACTAATTATGAGTTTTGGGGAAGTGTTACATCATTAATATTCACAAGAGACAAAAGTAACTTAAAATACTTCCTTAGAGAAGTCCATAACTTCAAACACTGTGTGATGATTTCCATGTTACAGTATTCCCGTCATTTTCATAATAATGCTGGTACACACATCTCTGATTGAGAGATCTGCATGAACTGTGTTAAAAAGTAGAGCTAATTCATCCACAAAATTTGTATAAAACTTGACAGTGACTTCATTAGGCCATGAAGCATTATTGCATTTTAGTGATTTAATCTTGCTTCCTACACCACTAGTGTGGATTATTATATCCCTCACCTTAACAGCAGTGCAGGTATTGATTTTTGTGCCACTGACAGACTTAACATACGGTCAAACTCTTGAGGTATTTTGACACAGGTTTTGTGATAATATTTTGCAATGACTGTTAATGAATGCTTCAAGGATTGTCCACTGAGGAAATCAGCATTGATCAGTTTTTGAATGACGCCATTATGCCTGAGATGACGAAAAGTATTTTCAGTTACTATAGTTCAATTCTTTTATCTTGGCGGCTCGCGCATGCCCCCCAGACGCTGGAGATTGCTGCGTTGCCAGTTGCACACGACGCACGCGCCAATAGAAGCAGCTCCATAGTATAGCACAGTTCGCAAGCTTCCGTGTAGCGGGGAGCGCGCAGTTCATGAAGTAAAGCCACCACGGCCGCATTAACCCTTTCGCTGCTACAAAGACGTGCTCCCTGCATTCCGCGCTGTGGGCAATTTAGTCACTGCACTGCTCGCCTGTGCAGACACATTGTGTTCCGACTGCTTTGACACTCTTTATCATTCGATTCCACAAAAACTATTTGGCTCAAAAATTAGATTTTTACCTATCTTCTTGACTGACGCCTTCCCCCCATAAATGACTTAATTTTGTTTCGATGTTCAACGCAGTTATTATGCAGCATTAAATATAGTAAACCTTTGCACGAAATTTTGAAGAGTTTGCAGAGGTAAAAGTCCATAGAGTATGCTTTCCGTATGGTCGATTTTAGTTGCCACAATGTTGAGAATGAAATGTGGACAAGATACCTATATATTTCGTTTAATTTAAGTACCACATAAGTGTCCTATGTAATGTTGAGAAATATTCCACCTTTCGCGACTGTAACAAAAGTTTTACTTACACTGGGCACGTTTGGCTTTATTTTAAAGCACTTCAATCAATCAAAAGGAAGTAGACAAAATACATTAAACAAAACTGTGGACTTACAAAAACATTAGGACTTGAATATACCGTCTGTCAGTGAAGTGCTCAGAGCTATGTCAAATATAATTTTGTGTGTGGCACACACAAACAGCATTTATTTGCTAAAACACTGATGAGCCAACACAAACATTGAATATTGTGCTACCGCAGCACAAAACTACGAATGGTGACTGGGCAATGGAGGACACAAAATACAGTCCTCTTATGATGCTTCAAAAGAGAGAAATGCGTCTGGTCTAAATAAGTCGCTTATTACAGTTGCAGAAGAGGGATATATTTCAATACCATTGGTAAAACTGCGACTGTGGAACAAAATCAAGAAATAGAACATGAATACCATTGTGTATGTGCCATACCTTTCACTGATGGAAGTGCTTTAAAATAAAGCCAAACGCGCCGTGTGTATATAAAACTTTTATTACAGTCGCGAAATACGGAATATTTCTCAATATTACATAAGACATCTATGTGGTACTTAAATTAAATGAGATATTGTTATACAGTAAATATTATATGAAATTTAGGTATCTTGTCCACATTTCATTCTCAACATTGTGGCAACTAAAATCAACCATACGGAAAGTATACGCTATGGACTTTTTTTTACCTCTGCAAACTCTTCAAAATTTCGTGCAATGTTTTACTACATTTAATGCTGCACATCAAAACAAAATTAAGTCATTTATGGGGGGAAGGTATCAGGCAAGAAGACGTGTAAAAATCAAATTTTTTGGCCAAATAGTTTTTGTGAAATCGAATGATAAGTGTGTCAAAGCAGTGGGAACACCATGTGTCTGCACAGGCGAGAAGTGCAGTGATGACAAAATCGCGCACAGCGCGGAATGCGGGGAGCACGTGTCTGCAGCAGCGAAAAAGTTAATGAAGAGGCAAAGCACTAGAAATTTCATTCAAACGAATAAAATTCGTGAAGTAAGGCACTCCAATATTGTTTTTAAATAAAGAAAATATTAAGCACCACACAAGGTTTGAACTCGTAACCTTTCACCTGGCAGCCCGACACCTTAACCGTTCCGCTACCTCAGCTCATCGAACAATGTAACTTCATAAGGACTTTAACACCTCACGCAACTACTTATAAACACTGTTGGTATGACTATGAATTACTCACGCTTCGTCGAAGTACAATAGGAAATAAACAATTACTGCTGTTCTTTATTGCGAAAAAGCAGTTCGTGAGATTGAAACAAACACCTTTCCTTGCTATCGCCTGAATTAGGAGTCTTATTACTTGTTTGGTTTAATTAATTAATAGAATATGAAGCAATTGGTATAAAGAATGCTTTTTCCAAACTTTCTGTAAAAGAAAGTCTGCTATCACGACATTGCTTTTGTTCTATTACTTTATTTATGACTGAACGTTTCTAAAACTGAAGACACTCGTCCGTGCTCTGCACTGCTGTCGAGATCTGGCAACGTCGTTCTCTGTTCATTGGCTGACTGTGTTTTGTGACGTCAGATGCGCAGAACGAACCTAAACTCGGCCGCCAAGATATATGACGCGCACTTTAGGAACACAGTCCCTGTTGCTTTGTTTGTGTTATAGCCATCTGCTACGTGTTCATCTACATGAAGGAGTTGTGGGGTGGTGATTCCTGAAGCTGAATTGCTCTGGTGTTAAGGTATTGTTGGTTGGTGGTACACTGCCTTGTGAGTCATTTTAGGTTTACCTTCTCAACACACTTGCTGAGTGAGCACAGCAAGCTGATGGTTCAGTAATTTTGGGGGAGGGCATGGTCTTTCCCTGATTTCCTGAACATCAGAACTTTGAATGCCTTCCAAAAGGCAGGGAAGTGTTGTGTTTTAGGACGGCATTTGTGACGTGTGTTAGGTTTTTTACTGTTTTGTCCATGAACTCCTTGAGGACACAGTCCTGAATTCTGTCAGGACCAGGAGCTTTCCTAGCCGTGGTGTTGTTAACAGCCCATGTATCTAACTTTGTTGCGCAACACTGGGCTACAAGACATGTAACCCCCTGATCAGTTTCAAGTGTGAATACTGAGTCTGATGGAACCAGGTTCATTGTGAATGACGCTCTAATGTTCTGGCCTCTGGCCCTTGTAGAGTAGGCATGTAGTGTTTCTCCTTGGTGAAGTGTCAAGCAAGATTCCACATGCCAAGCTGAGTTGTACTCAGCCCTGTGAGTTTTTGATCACACGGTGTGATTTAAATGTTTGTATTTCTCCCATATAATGCCCTGGAGTCTGTTAATGCACAGTTTGTAAAATGGGCATTTGGTGCACTGCCAGTATCTCATGATATGGTTTCTCATTGATATAAGGCCCAAGATTTCCTGGGGCAGGGCCACTAAGTAGTGCTGTGATGTGAGAACTGGGATGCAGTCAGTTATTGCATCTTGGACAACAGTGGTGAGTTCTTTTGACAGCTACATTAATTTGATATGTTTACATTATTTTGCATGAGTCTGGGATACAACTGCGAAGTGATTCCTTCAACAGAGCCCAGTTTGCTTGTAGTTTAGTATCCTGTGTGGTTCTATGCTCTGCAGTGTCTCTTCTGTGTGTGATATAACTGGCAGGTGGTTGGAGGCCAACTACTACATTGAATGTACTTGTGATGCCCTTGATGAGGGCTGTGTCTACCATGTCTGGCCTCTGTTGCTTCCATGTGGACACAAGTTTGGTTAATTCCAGCCCTTATATGATGTAGCTTCAGCCTAATGAGTGTTCATATAGTTTTTTCCCATCGGAGTTTCACAGTCACGAGTTCCCCTCTGGGTGTTTCATGTTAAGTGCAAGCTGGAGGCACACAGACAATGTGAATATCATTGAACCTCTGCATCTCAGCAAAGCTGACTGGCACTACCAGCTGAATGCACACAGCAGCCTGACTGGCAACAACAAGGAAGCCAGTTTTCACACTAAAAACAAACAAAACCTACATAACCTTTTCACTGTGTAATCCATTTATGACCAATTGACCACTCATATGACAACCATGGCATGTTACAAGTATATAGATGCTGCAGCTGGCCCAGGAGATATTGTTGGCGCCCAGCCTGAGCAGTACTGCTCATCGATTTGGACTGATACTCTTTATGACAAACCTAAGCTATGCTATTGGTTCTGAGCACTGCACAATGTCCAATAACTAACCATAACCTTCCCCTCACATGATCTGCAGCATCAAGCAGTAAAACCCACTACTACTTTTACTCTCGATCCAGACTGTGACAGAGCTTTTTCTCCCTTGGTCCTCGCCATATAACTTTTTTTCCTCTGCCCTTAAAGCTGCTACTCATCAATCACTATCATCCACTTTCTATCACCTCAATGGGCCCATGTTAGTAGGTAGTCCTACCCAGACAGACAGACATCATCACAGTGATTACTCGCAATGAGGTGTTGAGTAGCATGCAGAAATCACAAGTTAAAATATTGTTTGGTGGGTTGTATAGTGGTATCAGCGCTGTATACACTCTATAATGGGCTGTCAGGGCATGAGAACTGAGTTTAGATTTTAGTGATGTGTTGCATATGTGACACTACCTATACCCCATCAGTCCAAGAAAATTTAAGACTGGGTTACGATAGTGGTTTTAAGGCTTCAGATGCTCTACCCACTTGAGTGAAACACACAGTATGTTCATATAACCTTGCGAAATTGTGAGAAAAGTCCTCCTTCAGGATGTTGTTCAACTTGTGCATCACATTCACACTTTCTCAGTCTTGGCGAACCATCAGAGACCCATTTTCCACTTTGTCATTTTGTTGTAGGTTTGTGTTGATAATATCAGTTAGTGTCAACCATGGTGATCTTCTTTTACTGAAAAGAAATTTCCACATTTTTCTTTTCAGTCAAGCTATGGCAGGCATCCATTTTAAATTGTTTTTTGTTCAGAGGTCAAGGCATGCAAGATAAACTTCACACACACTTTTCTCTTCTTCAAAACATTTTTGACACTGTCTTCAACATTTGATTTGGAGACATTCAGTTCATTGTTCATTTGTGAATTGTGACAGCTATGACACACACTATAGTTGCACACCAACTACTCGACACTTCATGTTCACAACTGAATGGTCAAATGCACATTTATTATTTGCAGTGGTTAGTTCAAGCTACAACTGTAGTTAGCGCACTGACGTAGCTTATACACCAGGAATAAAATTAGTCTTGGTTCTTTTTGGACGGACAGTGTATGTGAAGAACAGATTTTTAATAACTTACGTTATATACTATAACCTCTATGAACTTTTTGGTTTTGTTGCCAATATGAATGAGGCATTGGTGCTTGCATTTATTCTATTGCTTTATCCTTTGAACTGTCTATGCTGATCTTCTGAGCCACTTGAAGGAAGTGATTATTAAATAAGTTAGTTATAATTTATTATTGGGCTGTTTTCTTTAATAAAAAAGTACTTACATTCCTTAACTGATCTGCCAGTTTCTCTATTAACTGTTGCCCACATAAATTTAATTTTATTATCTGAATTAATTATTTTAGGTATCATATAGAGGGTCTACAGAAATTCTTGTTACAAACCTCTGAGACTTGTGCAGGGTAGTCAGTACGTAATATTTTGAATTGGAACCTTTATCTGAAACCATCTGAAAACATGCTGATACTGCGACAACATTCACAATTGAATAGGTCTGATCCAGTACATCACTTGTTTTACAGTTCCACTCATTACTTGACAAAGTTCAGGTGTGGGGCATCCCCTTGGAGAACCATAGTCACACCTGCTGATAGTGAAGGTACCCTTACTTGAAGCCGTTGCATAACTGTGGTGAAACGGGAATGTGATGGAGTTGGACATTGTGGAGAGTGAACCTGATAAAGATGACTAGCAGCTCTTCCAATACTGTGAGCTTCACCATTTAGAAGGATCATATCTGTGTATTCTGCAAACGTGTACTCGACCATGTTGCTCTAATACTCACAGACACATGAACGAGGCTCGAATCAGGTTAGAGGTAAGACAGACATCAAATGACATCAGTTGACCTGATGTCAGTATTGGTCTGTAATTTTGTGGGCCCATTCTTTTAGCCTTCTTATTAAGAGCAGTCACCTCTGCTTTTTCCAGTCACTTGGGACTTTGGACTGGGCAAGAGATTCATGATAAATGAAACCTAAGTATGCGGGCAAATTCCATAGAGAACTGTTTGTAAAAATGAGTTGCAATTCCATCAGAACCTGTCGACTTACTTGCTTTCAACTCTTTCAGTTGTTTCTCTACACCAGAGATGCTTATTACTATGACCTCCACATGGGTCTCTGTGCCCTGGTCAAATGATGGTATGTTTGTACAATTTTCCACAATGAACAATTTATTAAACACAAAATTTAAAACTTTGACTTTCCTTTTCCTATCTTATTATACCACACCAGACTGTTCAATGAGTGACTGGACACAAGCCTTGGACCCAATTAGTGATTGTGCGTAGGATCAGAATTTTCTCTGGATCTCAGAAAAATCTTTTGCTAAGGTATGACAGCAGTAATGGTTGTATGCTTTGCGCATCAATTTTTTTCCAGGTGTATGGATCTCTACTAACCTTTGCCTGTCGTCACTTGTGCATTCTCTCTTGAAGCAAGAGTGTAATAGCCTTGGTTCTGCAGCATTTTCCGAATTACATTGTTAAACCACGGTAGTCCAGTATTGCCATGTTCACAAATGATGATGAAATGATGAGGACAACACAAACACCCAGTCCCTGGGCACAGAAAATCCTCTACCCGGCTGGGCATTGAACCCAGGACCCCATGATCCAGAGGCAACAATGCTAGCCACTAGACCCCAAGCTGCAGACGTGTATGTATGCATATGTATGCACATGTGTACATATAGGTATGTATGTAAAACATTTCTAAGACTGCTGTAAATTTATTTAAATGTTTAATCTCTCTTCAGAGAATGTCTAACAGTTACACTGACACACACTTTCAATACATTACTGAGTTTGTGACAATAGGACACGAAACCAAGACATGAGGATGAAATGTATTCACTAAATCAGTAGATGCCCTGCTGCCTGAATCACGTATTTGTGCAGCCAATGGCTATCAGCTGGATTTTATATTACATGTATCTAGCAACTACCAGCCAAATCCAAAAATGCCAGCAAACAGTGTAGTTTTCAGTAACAAACAAGAATACTTACAGTGCAAGTAATATTTTGAGATATGTTTAATTTTACTTTCTGTTGGTGAATTTGGCTCAGGGCTGGATGAGGAAAAAAAATCAGGCAACCATTTTGCAACTGGTTGGCTCATTTTTTTCAACCTCTTCAAATTTACACAGTTGCTGAACTGCAGCCATGTTTAAGATTTTAAAGCTTGCTGCTTGTCTCAGGGGAAAGGGGTATGCAGTGAGGTCACTGCAGGGTTAGTAAATATGAGATGGGGGAATGTTTTATTGTTTCTCTTTCAGTACTGACAGCTCAGGGGCATGTGCAATTAGTACTGATCAGCTGCTATGGAATAAATTTTGACATAGAGGTAACACGACTGAATGTACTTTACAGAGACAATCATTTTTCTAATGTGGTACATATTTGTAGCAAGAAATATGAAAAAAATTAAGGCTGTTGTAATACAATGCAATGAAAAGAAGAAAATGAAATTAAAAACCTTCAGTAAGCTTTTGTGATCACGTCTCATATTGGATAATGCACTTAAATATAAGTACAGTTACTGTTATTAATCAATAACTTATCATCTCCCACAGACAACACACCACCACTTTATCAGACAATTACAGAATCACAACTTTGGGGGTGCTGATGGTGGCAGCAATCTGAAATAGAACAGTCAACACGAAGTTTTCTGAATGGTGCTGACTTTGAACGATCTGTACTTGGAGCCAGTGGTCAACTTATCCAACTCTTACTATATATAGCTAGTCTACTGGGCACTCATAGCATAGTAATTTGTGTAGGTTACCAATTAATAGTAACATCAGTACATATGGAGCCCGAGATGCTGCCCAACAATATCTTGGACAAAAAACTTTCAGCCACTTCTCTAAATGGTGATTAATTATTAAAATAAATTTACAGCTGTCTTTTAAATAATATAGAAATGAACAATAAGCTACACAACTCACTGTTAGCACACACACACACACACACACACACACACACACACACACACACACACACAGGTTTCCATGATCAAAAGAACACACAAATAATGTGCTTTTTGGTAAGAAGGACATAGCAGTGATGTTTTTATGGGCTCGTTTCAGTTCATGGAGCACATAGTACGTTTTCTCATGGTGGAGGTAGAATAAACAAGACTAAAACCATTTTGTTTGCACTGGATGAAATTTATATGTTTATCATCTGAAACATGGACTACAGCACTGAACTCTCTCCAAACATCACTCTTCCTCAAATGGAGCACATTTGCAAATGTATGTACTGCATCACTTATTTTCATCTCACACCCTCCACAGCTGCACAACACACAACTTTGTAGCAGGCCATCTGACCCTGACAGTCAATCATTTTGTGCTGTCAGTGTTGCTTTACAACAGCATGATCAAGTACTCAACTTTTGTACGGAGTCATGACTTGACTCATTCCAGCACACTTCAGTAAGAGAGAACAAGCCGACGAGTAGGAAGCGACCACAGTGCCATCATTCTTCATTTTGTTATACTCGCGAAACTACAGCGGGAAGGAATAAAGCTAGTACAGCACTGATGTAACAGTGGGACCTCAATTTCTATTGTATGCAGGCGTCAGCATTAGACTCATACTAGCTCCATTTCTGATCTCTAACAGGTGTACATCATCCATGGATAATTCCCTAAAACTTTATAAAGTTCTTAATCAACTACACGTAATGGGTTTTATATTCAAACATGGATGCACAACACGTGAAATAATTTCACAGTGAACAATTTCACTGACTACCTTCGATTGTAAAATAAAACTTAAGTCTGGGTGTGGCACATGAAAAACTGGCAAAGCTCACCAAACCAAAATGCTTAAATAACATTTTGCATTGTCTGTATATCTGCAAACAAGGATGGACTTAAATTCAAGATGAAGAAAGGCTGAAAGAATAATAGTTAAAAAAAAATTTTTTTTATGAAAAAAAGAATACTTTATTGTGAATGAAGAAAACAGAAACCAAATTAAAGGCAGTCTGTTCGAAAGTGCAGATCAGTGAAATCAAATTTTTCGATGATTTCTTCCTCCTGGATGATGATCTTGAGGCAGACAGAGTGGGCTCATGCATTTTCATCTTGAAAGATGAACCACTGCCAAAATTGTTGACTATAAAGATGGAAAACAGGTTGAAGGATCCTGCCCCATACTGAAAAGTCGTCAAATTAGTATTGGTAACAATGAGAGGTCTCCAACATCTGTACATGCTACTGGGTCAACACATAACTGACCCCATCACATTGCATGCTTGAGATGTGCGTTGATACCCGGCCACCTCCACGCTCCTCTATGACAATCACGAAGCATTAGAAAAATCCTGCACTTATCACTGACAACAGCCTGACATCCATTCCAAGTGTTCTCTTACATACCTCCTTTGCATACCATGGTGCATGGTGTAGCTGTAAGTAATGGACTTCTAGAATATAAATTCGTGGGGTAGAGATGGTTGTGCCCAGTTTTCGAGAACACAGACATCCTAGATGCCTCCATGAACACAGTACAGAGTTCTGTGGCATTCTCCTCAAGGTAACTATGAGTTATAATTTGTAGGTAGCAGTCATCACCTAGTGTTGGTCATTTTGAGTGACCACTAAAGAGTACATTTTCAGTGTAACTTCTCTTTTACTTTCGGTGTTGTTGATTTGGGTGTTCCCGTGTTTTCAGCTGGACAGTCATGTCTTGATTGGCAATTTTTTGTTGATGTACCTCACTGACATCATCAGGTGCCACAGGTATATTAAGCAGTCGTGGGAGCTGCTCCACCTCCACCACCACCACCACCACCACCACCACCACCACCACCACCTTCACCACCACATGCCCCCTATAATTCATCCAGTGGTATGTGTATGTGTATGTGTGTATTGAACCAGGGACCTAGAAACGACGCAGAGGCTTCATCCTGCCATAGCCCTCCGTGGTTCACAACCCCAAAACAGGCTACAGTAGTCCACCCACCCCACTGCCATCCCACACCGAACCAAGGGGTACTGTGCGGTTCGGCCCCCAGTGGACCCCCTCTGGGTACATCTCATACCAGACGAGTGTAACCCCAAATGTTTGTGTGGTAGGGTAATCATGGCGTACGGGTAGGTGGAGACAGTATTTCTGCAGCAATTGCCGACAAAGCGAAACTGAGGGGGAATAAGGGGAACCAGTCCGCATTCGCCGAGACAGATGGAAAACTGCCTTAAAAACCATCCACAAGCTGGCAAGCACGCCGGGCCTCGACACTAATCTCCCGGGTGCATTCGTGCCGGGGACCGGCACGCCTTCCCCCCCAGGAAGCAGTACGTTAGACCACATGGCTAGGCGGGTGGACTCACCCAGTGGTACTCTGTCATGCCATCCATGCTCAGGTCTGTACTTGCTTTTGCAATCATTCATGGCTATATTAATGGGGTCTAATGTCTCCTCTGGCATAGTCGCAGATACTGTTCACTGCATACAGATGCCATTTCTACTCCAGTGATTTGAGGATAGGATCCCATGTCTTGCTGAGTTGGTAGCCAGCATCCTTATTGATCAGGTTTTCTCCCAGCTCCATTTTAAAATGTCTAATTAATGATACTTCCCCAGAAGTTGTGTTTTCATGAGGATTTTAGTCTTGTCATAATTCATAGAGTGCTTGTATTCAAAATAGTGTTTAGCTACTGTATATTCACTGAGTTGTCCCAGCCTAGTGTGATGTAGGTAATCCACACACCAAACTTCTGCTGCTTTGGTTGAATGGTCAATGTATAACATGTTACACCCACAACGGGTGTTGTAGACACGTGGTTTTCATAAGACTAAATTTTCCTTTGAATTGCCAAGTAGCCTGCCCATCCTGGTGAGTGGGAATGCCACACTTTTGATGCCAAATTTTTTCTAGAATTCTACTCATATTCACAGACAGCCCCTGCATTGGGTACATATGCTAATGCGTTTTGTTTGTCTTCTTATATTTCTTCTTTTTTGCTTTAACGCTGACTCGGCTATGGAGTAGCCATTTTTATGCAAGACCTTTTGTAGATATTGATGTTCAGAGGTCAACTCTCATCTGATAGTGTGTGCTCTGTACATCAAGGTCTTCAAGACATCATTCTTTTGAGCAGGATGGTTGCAGCTATTGGTCTGGAGGTACCAGTGTGGGTTAGCTTGTGGTAGATACTGTGCATGACAGACCAAGCTAACGTTATTAAATGAATTCACAGTTGTGAATAAGAACAACCATCAACTGTGAATATGAACAACCATCAACTGTAGAACGCAATGATGACAATAAAATTTGTGTTGAATTTGGACCGAAACCGGATTTCCCACTTATCGTGAGCTGTCGCCTTACCGTTTGGCTACCTGCGCATGACTCATCGTCAGACTAAAACCACCATAAGTTGTCAACCATGCATGTATGACCTTGTGATGAAGCAAGCTGGGATAATTTTAATTCCCCTCTTGTTTTGCCCTCAGGCTACAAAAATTCATTTTGACTTAATAAACATTAATATACATGAGTATAATCTGCATTTTCATATAAGAGAGGTTGGCCCTCAGTTTTAAAGAATACAACAACAGATCTAATTTTGTGCTTAGTTTTACGTATGCAACTGATTTTCTAATTTATTTCAACTATTCCTAGTTAGTATCTTTCATTATAGGGTGAAATCAGTAATTTATTTATTTATTTTATTTATTTATTTATTGTTCCGTGGGACCAAATTAAGGAGAAGTCTCCATGGTCATGGAACAAGTCCATACATGAAATTATAACACGATATTAGAAACAGATAAAATGAAATATAAAAAAACATATTCAGGTGACAAGTCGTAAGCTCAAATGAAGAAAATCAACAATGTAGCACTGCAATTTGCTTAATTTTTTAGCTCTTCCAGGAGCTCCTAGACAGAATAGAAGGAGTGAGCCATGAGGAAACTCTTCAGTTTAGACTTAAAAGAGTTTGGGCTACTGCTAAGATTTTTGGGTTCTTGTGGTAGCTTATTGAAAATGGATGCAGCAGAATACTGCACTCCTTTCTGCACAAGAGTCAAGAAAGTGCATTCTACATGCAGATTTGATTTCTGCCTAGTATTAAATGAAGTGAAAGCTGCTAACTCTTGGAAATGGGCTAATATTGCTAACAACAAACGACATTAAAGAAAATATATACTGTGAGGGCAATGTCAGAATTCCCAGATTTTTGAATAGGGGTCGACAAGAGGTTCTCGAACTTACACCACATATAGCTCAAACAGCCCGTTTTTGAGCCAAAAATACCCTTTTTGAATCAGAAGAATTACCCCAAAAAATAATACCATACGACATAAGCATATGAAAATATGCGAAGTAGACTACTTTTCGTGTTGAAGTGTCACTTATTTCACATACTGTTCTAATGGTAAATAGAGCAGCATTTAGCTTCTGAACAAGATCCTGGACATGGGCTTTCCACAACAGCTTACTATCTATCTGAACGCCTAGGAACTTGAACTGTTCCGTCTTGCTTATAATATGCCTATTCTGTCTGATCAAAATATCGGTTCTTGTTGAATTGTGAGCTAGAAACTGTAAAAACTGAGTCTTACTGTGATTTAGCATCAAATTATTTTCCACAAGCCACGAACTTATTTCATGAACTACATTATTTCTTACTGTTTCAATACTACTCACAAGATCCTTCACTATCAAGTTGGTGTCATCAGCAAACAGAAATATTTTTGAATCACCTGTAATACTAGAAGGCATATCATTTGTATAAATAAGAAACAGCAGCGGCCCCAGCACCGACCCTTGGGGAACGCCCCACTTAACAGTGCCCCATTGGGACTGAACATCACTACCACTCTCAATATTGTGGAGAATTACCCTCTGCTTTCTGTTCTTAAAGTAAGAGGCGAACCAATTGTAAGCTACTCCCCTTACTCCATAATGGTCCAACTTCTGCAGTAATATTTTGTGGTCAACACAGTCAAAAGCCTTCGTTAAATCAAAGAAAGCACCTAGCGTTCGCAACCTTTCATTTAATCCGTCCAAAGCCTCACAGAGAAAAGAGAATATAGCATTTTCAGTTGTTAAACCATTTCTAAAACCAAACTGAACATTCGACAGCAAATTATGTGAATTTAAATGCTCCAGTAACCTTGTATATACAACCTTCTCGATAACTTTAGCAAACACTGATGGCATAGAAATAGGTCTAAAATTGTCAACATTATCAATGTCTCCCTTTTTATAAAGTGGCTTCACTACCGAGTACTTTAATCAGTCAGGAAACCAACCACTCCTAAAGGAAAAGTTACAGATATGGCTGAGAACTGGGCTAACATACATAGAACAATACTTCAGTATTCTGCTAGATACCCCGTCATATCCATGAGAGTTCTTGGTCTTTAGTGATTTAATTATTAACTCAATCTCCCTCTTGTCAGTATCATGGAGGACCATTTCAGGTAACAGTCTTGGAACACTTTTTTCTAAGAGCGCTATATGATTCCCTGTTGGGACTAGGTTTCTATTTAGCTCACCTGCTATATTCAGAAAGTGATTATTAAATACTGTACATATATGCGACTTATCAGTAACATGGACATTCCCACTACGCACTGATTCTATATCCTCAACCTGTCTCTGCAGACCAGCAACTTCCTTTACGACTGACCATATGGTTTTAATTTTATCCTGAGACTTAGCTATTCTATCTGCATACCACATACTTTTTGCCTTCCTAATAACATTTTTAAACACCTTGCAATACTGTTTGTAATGGGCTGCTGCATTTAGATTTTGACTGTTTCTAATGTTTTGATATAATTGCCACTTTGTTCTACAAGATATTCTTATCCCTCTAGTCAGCCACCCAGGCTGCCTGTTTGTGCTAGTACCCTGTTTTAAACGTTCTAATGGAAAGCAACTTTCAAAGAGCATGAGAAAAGTCTTGAGAAAAGCATTATATTTATCGTCTACTGTATCAGCGCTATAAACATCTTGCCACTCTTGTTCCTTTATAAAGTTTACAAAGGTCTCTACAGCAGCTGGATCAGCTTTCCTAAACAGCTGATGACTATATTTAACACGTGTTGCAGCACAAAAATCTTTTAAAGTTAAAATTTGTGCATCATGATCTGAAAGGCCATTCACCTTTTTGCTAACAGAATGCCCTTCTACTAATGACGAATGAACAAAAATGTTGTCTATGGTTGTTCTACTGTTCCCTTGCACTCTTGTTGGAAAGAATATGGTTTGCATAAGATTATATGAATTAAAGAGGTCTACCAGCATCCTCTTCCTTACACAGTCACTTATACAATTAATATTGAAATCACCACATATAACTAACTTTTTGTATTTCCTATAAAGTGAACCAAGAACCTCCTCTAGCTTTAGCAAAAATGTTGTGAAATCGGAGTCTGGGGATCTATAAATAACAACAGTTAGAAGTTTAGCTCCGTTAAATTTAACTACACCTGCACAACATTCAAACACCTTTTCAGTGCAGTACTTTGAAACATCAGTTGACTCAAATGGGATGTCGTTTTTCACATACATGGCTACTCCCCCACACCGCAAAGAGCTCCTCGAAAAGCTGCCGCCAACCTGTATCCTGGTAAAGGAAGCCTCTGAATTATCTACTTATTTAAGAAGTGTTCAGATATACCAACAATTTCAGAGTCAACATCTATAAGCAGTTCACTAGCTTTATCTCTAATACCTTGTATATTTTGATGAAATACACTAATTCCCTCATTACTCGGATACCTAAGCTTTGTCAAAAGTGATTCCCTTGTTAGAGAGACTTCCGTTAAGCAGGAATACCTATCAGCTGACTTCAATCTAAAAAAGGTGCAGCTCTAACACCCACTACTGCAGGAATTTTCCCATGAGTGATCTCACCAACCCCACCTATGCTGTCACCTATAAGCTTTGCCAACCTCCCCTTCCCATACCTGTTGAGGTGCAGGCCATGTCTAGTGAAACCTGTCCTGCTGATAGACTCCACCGACATCACTGAAATGTGGCCCATGCTTTCTGTCATCAGCGCACCCCCAAGTCTCATGTTATTACGCCTGACGCTGAAACAGTTCCACGAAATGCACATTCATGTTGCCGGTCTGAGTGGCTATCTTTTCCAGGTCACCATCTATGTTATACTTCCCATCCCTATCAATACTATTACCAGCCCCACCCACAATCACTACCTGATCCTCTTTAGTAAAATCCCTACATAACCCCCCTATGTTAACAGTCACCTGAGCCAACCCTGCATTAGGCTTCACAATGCTGGTGACCTGGTACTCACTGCCCAGCACTTCCTGCAACTGCTGACCTACACCTCTGCCATGAGAACAACCTAACAGCAGAACCTCCTTCTTCCTCTTTGACCTTGCAACTGTTCTAGGCACAGTAACTACTGAGGTCTGCTACATACTTCCTACATCTACAGCTACTAGAGATTCCTCTCCACTAGACTCTGACAGTTGGTCATATCTATTGTAAACACCAGTAGTAAAACTATCTGAAAATTATTTCATAATTCAAGTTCTACTGTTGATGTATACACAAATATAAATTCTATACTAATTATAAACATTTGGAAGACAAAATGCTAGTAATCTATTTGGCTCTATTCTAAAACATAATACCAAAGTCAGTCCTTCATTAATTCTATAGTAATTAACAGTTTTGTCAAAAGTATTGTTTGCGTAACTATAATTGTTAATTTCATGATTTAAACAAATAATTCAGCCTAACTGTTAAAAAAATCCATTTTTCGATGTAGTCAGTTAATTTAATGAGTTAAGTTTTGATTGTAATTTCTGTAAATTTAACTTCAAACAATGTGTAGTTTCAGCACCTATTATTGTGATGATATATAAGGGCCCGATTTTTGGTCACGAGACAGTCATATATAACTGTGTGTTACTGGGGGGTTGTGTAAACAGTGAAAGTAAAAGACTGGGCAACGCAGCTTCTTGACTGCAATTGTCTCTTTCATGGTCATGGTCATGGTCAGTGGCCCAAAACCTTATATTTTGTTTGTTTATCAACCAAGCATCATCAGAGAACCAGACATTGTGCAGGGATCCTTCTGCTTCCTCCTGCATTAACTAAGCAGCAAAATTATGCCTATCTTCTTTCTGCTGATCAATAACAAATCTAAATTCCATACAGGTACGCACGGAAAATGCAAAATTGTACATTTTGGCAGCCGATGGATGAATGTGTGATGCTGCAGTCTAATTTCTCTTGCAGATGACAAGGGTAATAAACAGGGGACTTGTCGACATCAGGGCATAAAATCTTTACGAATTTCATTCCAAGTACTCAATTGGACAGTAACTATGCCATGCAGACAGGCACATGAACAATATATGCCAATATCAGCATTTGTGAGAAGACGTGTAGTTGTGGCGAAACAAGCCAGTTGGAGTATTTGGAAAATCACTCAATAACTAAATGGGAGCAATGCCACTATTCGACAATGTTGGCAGGAATGGGTGAACGATGGCCAAATACAGCATCAAGAAAGAAGTGGCTCTAGGCACTATGGGACTTAACATCTGAGGTCATCAGTCCCCTAGAACTACTTAAACCTAACTAACCTAAGGACATCCCACACATCCATGCCAGAGGCAGGATTCGAACCTGCAACCATAGTGGTCGTGTGGTTCCAGACTGAAGTGCCTAGAACCGCTCAGCCACACCGTCAGGCAAGAAAGAAGTGGTCGACCTAGAGAGATGACAGAAACTGAGGTCTGAGCAGTCATCAGAGAGGTGCTCACAGCCCTGGATTCATCACTATCATCGATCTGACATGCAACTGGTGCTTCAGTGACCACAAGGGCTGTTAATACGTCACACAAAGGGGGATGAGCCCACGGTGCCCCTTGCACCAACTACAACTGTGCTCTGTACACCAACAAGCCCATTTGCAGTCGTGTATGGTACATTTAACCTGGAATCTCATTGACTAGAGTAAAACTGTCTTCAGCGACGAGTCTCGATGGTCAGCGACATCTCTGCAGGTGCCCCAAGCAGCAGTGGGGTACCATCCTGACTGTCGCCTGCCATACGGCCCAACAACCAGAAGCGATGTTCTGGGGTGCCATTTAATTTCATAGCAGGACCTCTTTTATTGTCATCTGTGGCACCCTTACACCACAGGGTAATGTTGGTGATATTCTACGATCCTTTTTGTTGCCCTTCAAGGGAAGCTATCCTGGGCTTACATTTCAGCTAGACAATGTTCACAAGAGTTTCTACAGCTGATCTCCTTGCTTACCAAACCCTACCTTGGCCAGCAAGGTCACAGGATCTCTCCCCAATTGAGAACGTTTAGAGTGTTATGGGCAGGGCCCATCAACCTGGTTGGCATTTTGACAATCTAAAGGGTGAATTGGACAGAATTTGACACAATATTGCTCATGAGATCATCCAACACCTTTGCCAATCAATGTCAAGCATGACACAAGGTGATGGTCATGTTCATGTGTGGACATGCTGGGGTGAACAGTACCTGCCAAGTCATCCAGGAAACTGACAGATTCGGTCAGGATTCTGTAATAGTGTAGGAAGGCCATGGCCCCACAATCAATTACAGGCCCTGGACCAAGGGTCAGAGTCTGACCCCCTACCCCTACCCCTACCCCCATTTTACAATTGTGTGTTACATTATAAGTGCATTGTCATTTCTTACCCATGCCTTTTTTAAGAATATAATTTAACCTGAAAGTACAGGGTATAATTATAGTAACTATTTTATAAGTCCAAACTAAACTGAATTTATAAAATTATTTTATTTAAAAATCGGTGCACCAAATATATCCAACACCATAAGATTAAAACGAAAACAGCTACAAAAAACTAAAATTATTATCAATGTCAGTCATAGACAATGGCTACAAAATAAGACTTCTTAATAATAGTCTTCTGAGCTTTCTTCTTACTATAATGATCGAATACATTGGAAAAGACAATTCTTGGCCCATTTATTCTCAGTTGCTAAATGGTTCAGACAACATTGGCCTGCTATGCTCCCTTTCCTTATTTATTATGAGTTCGCCAGTTTACTAAATGACCTTTCAGCCATAGACACTTCTCCTGGAATTGTGCTAAAAAGTCGAATTGCAGTACACAGATTCAAAAAAATTGCTTGAAGGTTTTTCTTGTCTTTGGAGTTGGGAAGTTTCATTCAGTCCTTTTACGATTGGGAGACTGTACTATAGATGCTCTTCATGTGCAGAATTTTATCAACTAAACTGTCTGAATCTGCTACGTCTGAAGGATAAGAGACAAGATTGGTGGGTTTAACTTTCAGTTCATAATTTTCCATGTCCATGAAATACAAAACTGGTGAAAACAGATCACAAATGTGTTCACTGCTCAGCCAAATAGTGTTGTCAAGTCTGCCATGACAAAATCCAAAACAGGAAGGACAACTGAAGATTTGAATTCATTTGATGCTGCCAGCTAAAGAGGCTCTCGCATCTTTTCATCCACATTGGATTTTCTTTTGATAACAAACCCTGGTGAAATGCCGACTGCCCTGGCAACTACTTCTGCTTCATTCAAAATAGTTTTCCGTGAATCTTGTAGCACCTGCATCTCATTAAGTCACCTACTTTGAGGGAAATTTCTTTGTTCTGTATAATGACATTTTTGTGATCAATAGAAATCAAGATCTTGTCAAAACAATGACATCAGGAGGCCTTTCAAAGATCCAAAGTACTTCTAGAGTCCCAAAACAGTATTTCTTGCTGGTGGAGTTAATGTGGGTACCTTATCCAGAAGGGACAGGTCTAAAACTTTGAGATTCAAAGCATAGTGCTTCAAAATTGAACACGGCTGCTAGAGAACAAAGAATAAAAACTGCCAACCCTTCCGAAAAAAAATTTCAAATCATCATAATTCAGTTCAGTAGCAATGACACCAAATCTGTTCAGAGAGTGTGCTCAGCAGAGATAAAAAATGGCAGACTTGATTTTGCAAGTATTCTCGATTGGACACACCAGTGTGTCTCACACATTGGAGCCGTTGTCAGACCTCTGAGCATGACAATCTGCAAGCGGTAATCCATGAGCTTTTAATGTGGACAGTATTTCATCAGTCATGGTCTCGCCTGTTTTCCCACTAATATTCACAAATTCAATAAATCTGTCACAAACTTCGAATGACTTTTTTTTATATATATTTTGAAATACATAATTCATAATGTGTACATTCTCCTCGTGGTGGGGAAATGCCAGGAGTTGCATCAACAACAATTCCATAGATGACAGACTCTTCTCTCTGATGTAAAATGGTTTTCAATAGTTTTTTCCATGTAAAGAAATACATTCAATCTACAAATACCAATATAGATAGTGAACTTGGTCTATCATAGTTTTGTTCATCTGTTAGTTTTCTTGTACTCTGGCCAGATGTTCATAAGTTACTCCATCATAATTTCCAATCAATTCCAATACTCAAAAACTTTCTGTTGTGAACCTCACCACTCTAACCTTTTTTGCTCTTGGAAAGCTAAACCTCGTATACTTAAGAACAAATTTGTCTCCAGAATTCTTTGAGTAATAGCTCTCCATGTTGTTGCTTCACAATCGTGTCCTCTCAATGAAGTTTGAAGAGTTTTCCATTCTAAGTAGTTTTTGCTTCCCAGAGCTTTTTTCATGCCTTGGTAACAACCTGTAAAACAGGAGACCTGGGTTTGAATCCCAGTATGGCACTAATTTTCAACTCTCCTAATTGATTTCAATCAATGCCTGCTTGCAGTCAAGGTCTGTAAGTCCTTTTTGCCTTAATTCATAATGACTGCTGGATCTAAAATGGTGTCTGTTCTTTTGGACATGTCCAAAAAAACAGACATCAATTGTAGGGTGTTTTTTGTAGAAAATCCTGCTTTTGCAAGTTTACTCTGACTTAACTTAAAAATGCTGTAAGTACACAATGAATGCTGTTTTTTGACTCACTCCACTTAACCATTCATGTAGAAATTATTTATATGTTCTGTTGTTGGCTGTGTTCATGTACAGCAACGTCTCATAGAAATGTTACCCTGAAAGATCAGTTGGAAAAAGACTTTGATGTGTTCTGAAAAGCTGAGAAACCAGCCCAAGATGATACTATTTCCTGTTGACGTTTACCACTCATCACTGGAGGCCAAGTACAAAGATCGTCCAAACTACAATTGTTGTTACCAATGGTCATACCAAGACCTGGATTATCACATGTTTCATTAGTTTCTTAGCATTCAGTAAGAGAATCTCTGTTGTTTTTTTGTTTCCTCGGCTTCAGTTAGCTGTTCAGAAGCCACAGTATCTTATTCTTGTGTGATTTGTTTTACACCTTTTTGGTCTGAAAACAAATGCACAACAGAGCATGAAGGTTGTCTTTCTAGGACTCTTGTAGGCAGAACTTCTTTTAACTCTTCTTTTTCATTGCACTTAAAAATCTTGTAATTGTCTGACAACCTACTCTCTCTAATCTGTCATTTTGCAGCTTTCTTTTTAAAGCTCCAGATTTAGGTTTATAGCTCGATAGCTTTTTGTTGTTCTGTTATGTAATCTGAAATGAAACACTACATTTGGGCTTAAATACAGTATATTTCTCAAATTGGATCATTAGCAGAGATTAAGCTTACCCTGTCTTATCTTGTTCAAGAATATTTTCACATAAACAAAACTGTATCAAAACAAGCACTTTTATACACGATAGCATTATGTGAAACTTAAATGAATAAATGTCATCACTCTCAGTAGCAGGAGACAAAACTGATGGAATTCAACACAAAGCTCACATGATGCTGACAGGTTGATTGGGAGTGATAAGTGATGTGATGCATCAGTTGTTAGAGCACAGAGGAAGAGGGAGAAAGCTAGACAAAAAACAGCAAAGGCAAGAGGGGTGGTTGGAGAAAGGGGAGAGGGCGTGGGGTGGTGCTGAGCCTTAAGGCCTGGCCAGACAGAATGTACCTACCAGATCTGCTCCTGCCATAGCAGATGGCTGGTGTGTTCAGCAGCAAGGGATGCCACACAGGCAGAGTGGCTAGCAGCAGTGACTGCTGTTGCTGTTTCAGCTATCACACTCAGGAAGCAGCCAAAACATCATGTGGCAAGACAGAGCTGTCTCCAGCCACTGCTGGCAGATGGTAGTAAAATGCGCCAGCAGTTGCACACAGCGGGCCTACATGATAGGGGCCTCAAACAGTGGTGGTTCTGAATTTCTCCTCATGCACAATAATGCCAGGGCCCATGTGGCAAGCATCACTATCAATCCCTTGTGAAACCTGGACATTGAAGTAATGGAATGGCCTGCAGTGAGTCCCGAACTAAGGCCCATTGAGCATGTGTGAGACATGCTTGACAGACATGTTTGTGGTCATCCCTTCCCACTGCACATTCTGCAAAGAACTCTCAAGAGCTCTCATTGAAGAATGGGAATGGATACCATGGGGGTGACCTCCATAGACTTATATGCAGTGTGCCACATAAATGTCAGACAGGAATAAACACTCATGGAAAGCGCACACATGTTATTAAGCTCGCAAAGCCCAATTAAAAGCAACCTTTATGACAGGGTAAATGGTTCTTCCCACTTTATTGGAAATTTTTGCGAAGTTCCTATGGGACCAAACTGCTGAGGTCATCAGTTCCTACACTTACACACTACTTAATCTAACTTACCCTAAGGACAACACACACACCCATGCCAGAGGGAAAACTCTAATCTCCGAGGAGTGCAGCCGCGCGAACCGTGGCAAGACGCTATCCCGCATGGCCTCACTTTTTTTGACACCTCTCAGACATTTCAGTTCTTGTTATGTAAATCAATGAGATGTAATATTTTGTTGTTTACTTAGTTTGTGAAAAATAAAGGTATGATTTCGTAACATATCCAGTTCTCAATTCATGTTCTCCTAATTCTTTTGAGCAAGATGGCGCCAAATGAAACTTTGTTCTGTAACGATGTCTCAGTTTCCTTAAAAAGTGATAGTGACGTGTGTAAAATCTGCGTAAAAAAGGTAAAGAGAGGTATACTATGCATCCGGTGCAGGTCGTGGTATCACGACAAATGTGTTAAAGTGAATCTAAAATATATAAAAGACGAACATGACTGGACATGCCGTCAGTGCGTTGTGAGTGTCACGAAAAACGAGGCAATGGACACGATAAAATCAAAAGAAAAAATAATAAGTGTGCTTACAGAGGATTTAATGACTATAAATACGAAATATGAAGAACTTCGGCAGAAATATCAAGAACTGGAAACGAAATACAAAGAGATAGAGCGAGATCATCGTCTAGCACAAGACAGTGTTGTTAACCGTCGTTCTGCGCAAAAAACGTGGCGTTTGCCGAAAAAAACAAACAAACAGGCAGTGAGTACAGTTCCGGCGATACCGCTAGCAAATAAATTCGCAACACTAGACGAAGACTGTGATAAGACAAAGAACAATGACGAACAAAAATCAGTGACGAAACTTCCAATCGAGTGCGCAGCCAAGAAAACATCTAATACGAAAAATAAACCAGTAAACCTCAAACGACGAGTTGTTGTACTTGGTGATAGCCACGCCAAGAAAATTGCCGAAAAAATAAATGAGTACAGTACGTTATTCACGGCAACAGGTATGACGAAACCCAGTGCACCTTTGACTGAGATAATTAAGAGCAGCAACTCACTTAATGAGCCATCTAAGACTGATGCCGTCATAATCATGGGTGGAAGTAATGATGTATACAGAAATGAGAGTAAACATGCGACCCAGTGTTTAAAAACTACATTACTTGATCTGAAAGTTCCGAACATCATAGTTACTAGTTTGCCTCACAGATACGACCTGCAAGACAATTCCATCGTAAATCTGGAGCTTGCAAAAGTAAACAGACAATTCTACAAAATATGCAAGTCCCAACAAAATGTAACATTTCTTGATCTTCCAGATGCAAGAGATTTGTTTACGAAACATGGACTACATTATAATAACGCTGGCAAGTCATACGTTGGCAAAATGCTAGCGAAATTAATACAAAAAGACGACGGCGTTGCAAGAAAACCAATTGCTGTGCAACCAGTTTCGACCAAGGAAATGGATAAACGAGAAAACAATTTCAAAATCGCAGCCACAGCGCCAGCTCAAACAGGAACATCACGTCCAGAAGATGAGAAGGTGCCAGAACCAGCCTCAGAACATACAGCAAAGACTGAAATTATTGCCAAGAAAACTGTACCTACTCATCATCCAGATGCTCACACACAGGGAAACTGATGAAGGGGGCCAGTTCTATCCGAATTTGGCCCAATACAACGAATCCAGAACAAGTAGTCAACACTCAGGTGGACGTTCCGTTACTTTATAGTCAAATTAGTTTTACAGACCCTCTACCTAATAATATATGCAGTAGTAATTTCGTTATGCACTTGAACATAAGAGGTCTGTCTGAAGGAATGATCAGGAAGCTTTATGATATAGAAATTTTGCTAGAAAGTGTGAAACAATCTGTGAAAGTAATATGCCTTAATGAACATTGGCTAAAATCTGAAAATATCAGTCTCCTAAATAAACTTACAGGTTATAAACTGGCTACCAGCTTTTGTAGGACCAATGGGTATGGAGGCTCTTGCATATTAGTTCATTCCACGGTAGACTATGATATCAGACAGAATTTTAGCCATCTGAATGAAGAAGGCACATTTGAAAGTTGTTGTATAGAACTTAAAGAGTATAACACACTAATTATCAGCATATATCGCACCCCTGGGTACCATATAAGCTCTGTATTCTTAGATAAGTTTGATACATTGCTACATAAATTAAAATGTGAGAAACTGTACAAGAAAGTGGTTATATGCGCTGACTTCAACATAGATGTAAGGACTGATGACAAATGTTCTTCGCACTTAAAGAACCTGGTAGCCACAAATGGGCTAAATCTCAATTTCGATCAGTATACAAGAATTACAGCAAGCTCTGCAACATGTATTGACAATATTGTAAGTAGTTATAATTATTATGTAAAAGAAAAATTTCTTCTAGATTTAGGAGTATCAGACCATAAAGCACTATTTGTATCACTACCGAAGCAAAATTCAGTCTGCACAACAAAAAGATGTAGGAATTTCAGTCAAGAAAATGTGGAAGTATTTTGCAAAAAACTAAGCCAAACCAAGTGGACAGTCAGCAAACACACTTCCACAAGTGACAATTACAATAACTTTTTAACTGAATTCTTGGGTGTATTCAATGAATGCTTCCCTTTTGTAACAGTGAGGACCAGGTCCCAAAAAAGTAGATCCTGGGTAACAAAAGGAATTAGAGTGTCTAGTGCTACTAAGAGGAAACTGCATATGGAGGCAAAAATAAATCGAAGCCCTCAATTTCTTAAGTATGTAAGCACATACAAAAAAACATTTGACAAAATAGTTAAACTAACAAAACGTACTGCAAATAACGACTTCATTACAAATGCAAAAAACAAATCAAAAGCTGTTTGGTCTGTTATAAGAAGTGAAGTTGGCAGTGAGGCTGAGAGAAAATGCCCTTCTAAAATAGTGATTAATGGTAGAGCTGTTACAGAACCCAGTGCCATTTGTGAATCATTCAATGACTTTTTCATAAATTGTAACAAATTTGGTGACTGTTCACCACCAAATACAAAGCCCAATATGACAGATAGCAATTGCACATGTTTTAAGTTTTCTCATGTTTCCATCTCAGATGTCATCAAAATCATAATGTCCCTAAAAAATTCAAAATCTGCGGGGTGGGATGAGGTCCCCACTGAAATAATAAAAATAGTCCGTCACAGTATTGCATATCCACTCTCTTTCATAATCAACCAATCATTTGATGAGGGATGTTTCCCAGATCGATTAAAATATGCAGAAGTTCGGCCCATACACAAAAAAGGCAAACAAGATGAATTGGGCAACTATAGGCCAATCTCACTGTTACGAATTTTCTCAAAAATATTTGAAAGAGCTGCATGTGATCAGATTGAAAATCACAATTCATCTAACAGCATTATCTTAGGCAATCAATATGGTTTCAGAAAAGGCCGCAGCACAATCCATGCAATAAATGAATTAGTCACAAAAGTCAGCAGATGTCTTGACGATAGAATGTGTGTGTCAGGCATCTTCTGTGACCTGTCCAAAGCCTTCGACACAGTAAATCATGACTTGCTTCTCCAAAAATTGGCACGCTATGGTTTTCAAGGCAAATCTCTTAGCTGGATGTCATCATACTTGGCAAACAGAAAACAAAGAGTACTTATTAACATCAACAGCAAGAAATTTCTCTCTGGCTGGAAAAACACTCAATTAGGTGTTCCACAAGGCTCAATATTAGGGCCACTGCTTTTTCTATATTATATTAATGATATGCCATGTCAGGTCCAGTCTGATACTATCCTCTATGCAGATGACTCAACAGCTGTAGTCTGTTGTAAAAATGAGGTAGACCTAATTCGTCATATTGAACAAACACTTGGGGAAGTGGAGGCATGGGTCAAAAACAATAACTTGACATTAAATTTTACGAAAACAGAAATTGTTCATTTTACCACAAAACAATCTGCACAGTCTATAAGTGAAATAAGGTATATGGACAAAAATTAGAGACTGCAGACTGTGTCAAATTCCTTGGCGTGTTAGTCAATAAAAACCTGTTATGGAGTCGCCATGTGGATAACATACTGGGTCGACTGAATAGCCTTGTATATATTATGAATATCTTGTATAGTATTACTGATTTAGCTGTAAGAAAAACTGTATATAATGCATATTTTGTTTCAGTCATTAGGTATAGTATAATTTTCTGGGTGTCTGAAAAAACAAATTTACTTAGAGCTTTTAGACTACAAAAAAGAATCATCCGAGCAATGGTGGGAGCAAAACCAAAGCAACACTGCAAACCTTTATTTGTAAAACTGGATCTAATGAGCATTCCAAGCATATACATCTATGAAACTCTCACTTTCATGAAAAGAAACCCACAACTTTTTGAGGGCAACTTCTTCTTGCATCAATATGATACAAGACATAAAATGAGCTACATGTTACCTACCCACCGTTTAAAATCATATGAAAAAACCCCATACTATATGGGCATGAAATTTGTAAATAAAATATGGAAAGATATGAATGACCCAAATATAAAAGGCACCAAAAGAGACCTGGAAAAATATCTGAAAGATAAATGTTACTATAGTGTAGAAGATTTCATGAATGGTAACAATGCATTATAATTGTAATTAAAATACCTCTTTGAAGATGTTACACCATGTATATTATTAGTTTATTGTCTATTTTTAGTATTGTTATATATAGTGTAAAAACTTACAAGTCACCTATGTCACAATCTTTGATTGTATAAGGCATGTTATGTGATAATAAAAATTGAATTGAATTGAATTGAACTGTGTATGAAAGCTCATGGAACCAGATTATACATCCAAATTGGGAATTCCCTAACTGTTAAGTATGGCAGCTGTATTCAAGCATTTATAATCCTTTATATTAATTTTGCCAAGTTTTTTATTAGTTGCTCAATGAAGGCTATCATCCAGTCCAGAAAAATTAGGCTTATGAAAGTATAATAATAAACTTGAGAATCAAACAAGTGTTATGGCTGGTCCCAAACTTCAATTATGAATATCTCTTAAGTTAATTAGTTTCCAGCAAATCAAAACAAGTTCCCAGGAAGAGTGGAATGAGTGCTTTCTACATCAGATTCCGTATATTAGCTCAGTCTAAATTTCCTGTCTTGTATAGTAGTAATGTTTTCAGTTGCTAGTAACTTTTTAATTAATATGATCTACAGCAAAACTAATTACACTGAAAGGAAAAGCCAAAATACTCACAGTATACGTAATCATGTCCAGCTGAAATATAAATGGAAAAAAATTAATTATTTGGCAAGATTGAACTATTCACAAGTGGTATCAGTTCCAGCTTGCTTTTTTATAAGCTTTCTTGTGTTTCAGTGTAACACACCTCAGGGAGCCCAGGCAGCATTGGGGTTTGGTGAACAATGGGCTGGCCAACATCATTAGTCTGCTACCATTAACTATTTACTTGCATCAGAAACCACCATTAAGGCAGAGATTTCACGGGGTGCAGTTACTGGCTTATTTGTGCAAATTTGAGGACAGTTAAACAGTCAATACCTCGCCATCAACTTGAGCTATTCTGAGGTGGTGAACAATTATTGAGATGAAATAGTTAACTGCGACAGATCTCAATTTCATTTTGCACACCCAGGCTTGCTGATGTATGTAGGACTCTTTGCGTCAAGATTCTTTTCCTAAGGTACTGCTGTAAACTTCATATAACCCAAAGATCTGGCTGCAAGCAATCACAATAGCAGCTTGGGTTGGCAGCAAAGGAGTATTAAAACCAAACAGTCTTTGTATTGTGACATGCATTTCTTGCAATAAAGGATCACCACCTACATACAATTTTATCTGTAAGAACCTGTAGAAGTAAAAAAACAACAACAACAACACACAAGTTCTTGTTTATTACGAGATACGGCTTATGGAAAGCAAAGGATTACGTCCTCCTCAACTGTGAGTGATTCATCAGCAGAGACTGGAACAGCTCGTGTGTTGTTGCATTCTCATATCTCAGATCATCAGGATGAGAGAGTCCACAAAGCTGTCAGTAACATAGTGTGGACACGACGGCTGTTCCACACGACGGCTGTTCCACACGTCTACAGGGCCACCATCTCGAAGCACCAAGTGCTAGTCAGGAATCTTGATTTCTCTAAGACTACAACAGAATGGACCTGTGTATGCCAAGTGTTCTTTTCTCAGTCTGTAGCTGAACTGAACTCACTCTTATAGTGTTCTCATGCACTTTGTCTTCTTTTCCATGGTGTACTCTTATAGGTTAATCCATTGTATGTTCTCCAGATAATGGAGTGTGGTGTTACAAACCTAAACACACTGCAATAATTGTTGGAAGGATGCAGGCCAGAGGAGGGAACATTGTAGTCTCGAGGAATGTTTTCAAGGCATTCCCTGAGTAATATCGTCATTCTGGAAGGCATATTGATCAACGTAAGTGTGGTGTCACCACCAGACACCACACTTGCTAGGTGGTAGCTTTTAAATCGGCCACGGTCCGTTAGTATACGTCGGACCCGCGTGTCGCCACTAACAGTGATTGCAGACTGAGCGCCGCCACATGGCGAGTCTAGAGAGACTTCCTAGCACTCGCCCCAGTTGTACAACCAACTTTGCTAACGATGGTTCACTGACAAAATACACTCTCATTTGCCGAGACAATAGTTAGCATAGCCTTCAGCTACGTCATTTGCTACGACCTAGCGAGGCGCCATTACCAGTTACTATTGATACTGTGAATCATGTACGGTCAAGAGCGACGTTCACCATTAATGGATTAAAGTTAAGTATTCCACCAGCTACGTCCGTTTTTTCTAATTCTAATTCCCTTGTCCTGTTCCAGACCTCACGCCAGCCTGCGTGAGCTAAAATGCGTGCCTTTCGGCTTCCTCTAGTAACACAACAGTAAGTATGGATCTGTCCTTGGGGACCATGTCTATCATTATAGGCAGTCTGTTTTGTCCCAGTACAATGGTATCTAACAGAAGGACAATCCAATGTGTCACACTACTCACAGTGGATGTGTGGTTCGAAGAGAACCAGGATGAGTTTCTCGTACTCCTCTGGCCACCAAACTCGCTGGATTTAAACCAAATTGAGATTCTGTGAGATCCCCTTGACCAGGGTGTTCGCACCCTGGATCATCAGCTGAGAGACCTAGTGCAGATAGCCACGGCACTGGAGTCAGCACAGCTTCACATTGCTGTTGGTAACATCCAGAACCTCACTGATTCTCATCCTGCAAGTCTAGCAGCAGCCCGCAAAGCAAAAGGTGGTTGTTCAGGCTTTTGACCGGTGACTTGACGGTGTAGAATCACTTGTGTATTAAGTTACTTCACTCCTACATTTGATGCCCCCCCCCCCCCCCCCAATTACACACACACACACACACACACACACACACACACACACACACACTCTCTCTCTCTCTCTCTCTCTCTCTCTCTCTCTCTCTTCTACCCTGGAAAAACAGAATTGGCAAACAGCTGAGTGCACATGGACAAGATGTTGAGTAGTGCATTTGACTATGGCAAGTTTATTGGCAGCTGAACACATGTGGTACTCCATCTCTGGGGTCAGGCTTTATAGTATTATCATGTCAAGAATGCACTGCAAGTACCTCGATATGGAGAAAAACCAGCAGAGTACAATGGTGTGTTCAACATGTTGACAATAGAGGTACTATTTGCTGTAGTAAATTGTAATGGCACAGATGGGTCATGAAACATTGAAAATCTTCCAGGATTTTCATCTGGATGAGCCTGTATCACTGGTGCAATATTTTGTTGACCTACCTCACTGACATCATCAGGTGATACTGTTGTAGAAGCTGCTTTCTTTTCATACCCTCAGTATCCAATCCCTGTGGTCCAGCCATCTGTGCATGGTCATACTGGGTGGCACAGACAATGTTGAAAACCCCAGTTGTACATGCTTCTACTCCTTCATGATGCTTTTTAAATATATTATAATTACAAATGTGTCTTTACAAGCTGTTGTTCTCTTCATCCTGTTTGAGCCATGTACCACACAGTTCAATTTCAGGAGGAGATTGCTTCTGTGCATAGCTGATAGCTGACATCATAAGATTCCATCATTATGAAATAGATGAATGAGTAATCATTCCCAAATAAACCAATAGCCTCATTATCGATTCCAGAGAGAGAGAGAGAGAGAGACACTTTAACAATCATAATGCAATTGTATTTTTCATAAAAGGACAACTGATAATGAGTCAAAGCCCTCGAAATTTATAGAACCATTCAAATAAAACTTTCATTATTCAATTAAAAATACAGTGAAAGTCCTTATCAGTCTCCATATCCACATTGTGGAAAATATGGGCATGTTACCCAATGTTTTTGTTAAGTCCCACTTCTAAAAAAATCAGTGTGTGAAAAATATGTCAAACATCATAAATAAATACAAAAACTGGGTTTCTTGCAGTTTTTGCACACTTAACTGAATCAGATGAGCCAGACATAGTCAGAACCCAGTTTATTTAGCTACTGGTAAATTTTTTTATCACATACATTGTAATAAATGTTTCTAACATCTCTCTCTCTCTCTCTCTCTCTCTCTCTCTCTCTCTCTCTGTGTGTGTGTGTGTGTGTGTGTGTGTGTGTGTGTGTGTGTGTGTGTGTCCTTTGTTCATCCAAATTAGTAACCTCTCACACTGACAAAATACTTTTCATGATTATGTGAAAGTTTACATGATATTAATTACATATTACATTGTTTCCACACTGGACTTCCACAATCACTGCTGTATATGGTGTCAGTTTTGCGGACATTTTACTCTTACATTAAATCACCAGTTCTCACATGTTATGAAATTCCATCATTTTTATTCGAATGATATGATGGAACTAACAAATCAAGGGTAACAAAACAGACAGAAAATACCTAATAAAAGCATTCATGAATATTTTATATCCTGTAATCAGACAAAACCAACTACACAATGTAAAAAATAAAAAAATAAAAAAAATAAAGAATTCCTTCTCAATACAGTAACACATTAAAATTATAAATTGTACAATGAAAAATATCTTACTGCATAAATTATTAAACAGATATTGAACTGGTAGGCAACTATTGTTTACTCTTAACAAGAACACTATAAATGTCTTCAAATGCTGTCTTCAGGCAAGAAACAAAGTCTGAGCCGTCTCTCTCTTGAGCATATGTAGTTACAACACTTCCAAGACGATCATCAGAAATGCTATACCTGCAAAGATTAATTTAATGAAGTTATTAGAACACAAAAATAAATGTATCAAACAATGAAAAATCCAACATGGAATAATGACAATATTAAGAAAAGGGAAGACCGCTGCTCCCCATATAGAGATGATGTTGAGTCACAAGTAGGCACAACAAGACTGCCATACATATTAAGCTTTCGGCCAAAAGGCCTTTTTCTAAAGTAGACAAAACACACGCGCACGCCCACGCACACGCACATGCCCACGTGTGACCTCTCTCTCTCTGGTCACTGAGGCCAAACTCAGTGGCCAGGGACAGTGGTCCATACTCAAAATTAGTACTGCTGTACCATTAATGACAACATGATACACTTTTACTGTGTTCCCTAATCCTTCTGTAACTTTCCTTAGGTTCTGGTCCACAGCATTGATAAAAGACCTTTTCATGTAGTTGTTCATTAATTAGTCAGTCAAATGTCCCATAGTCATATTCATGATAAACATTATGATGTGGAATGTTGAACAAACAAATATAAATATGGCCTTTTAACCTGTTAAGTGGGTTATTCATGCACCCACACCTCTTCGTCAGTAGGTAATATCTGCCAGTGCGTCCTGGTGCAGTGGCGGCGGTCGTGGGGGTGGTGTGTACTTTTCGCACACATTAAAGCCCTCCTTCACATTTTCGTTTTTAAATGTAAACTGATATTGGTTGGGAATGAATTTTAAAAAAATCTGCAGAAGTTGACAAAACATTATTTCCATGACATTACAAGTCTTTTCAGTGTGTAATATTTTAAAGCAAGGTGCTGCACACGGGGGAACTTTGCACCCTCCACACCAGTACGAAGTTTCTTTGTGAATGTCTCTTCTCATGCACACCATACAGCTACTTATTGGTCTTTTCTTTGTTGTGGGCAACAGAAGGTCTGGAAAATACCTGGCTGCAAGGTGTGTTACTTTCTGTGTTCAAACTGGACATCCTACAGATCATCCTTGTTGTGATTTAGATATGGCCAACTGTTCACAAAGACTAATCATGAAGCTCATTCTACTTTGTTCACCACCATTCTTCTTGTACACAATGTATGCCCTGAAGCATGCAATGTTCAACAAGTGGCAATATAACTTCTGATTATATTTTTTTCAGTCGATTCCTGGCCATCTGGTAACTTTGCAACTGAGAATTATACCAATCCACACCTCCCATATCCGTGTTGTAACCAAAACCAGCAAGTGGCTTTTGAACGATTCCCTTCTTTGAGTTTACATCTAAAAATCTATCATCATGAAGGTGCTGACCACAACAACACCTCTTTTGTCCTTCCATTTCATTACCATCTGCCTGCCTCTGTACCATGGTATGTACACTCATTTCTGCAGTTTTTTCTTTCTTACAAAGGCAGGGAACCCCTTCCTGTCTTGCCACATTGTACTACAATGATGGTATTATTTCTGCTAAGTTAGCTCACCAAATCTAGACTTGTTTACCAGTTGTCAAGATAAATGCAGTGGCCTTTCCTGAGTAGATCATGTGCATGCTCTAAACAATTCAAGAGCTTATTGTTTCCTCTGGATAGTGGCTACCATAATTAGTGTCCTTTCCAGTGTAAACAATAAAGTCCCATACATACCTGGAGCTGCTTTCACAGGCTTCATAAAATTTTATGCCAAATATTTTGCACTTTGATGGAATAAACTGCCTCCATCCAAGCCGTCCTTTCCAGAGTAACAATGATTCATCAACAGTGATGTTCCTTTCTAGGATGTATACTGAGTTGAATTCATGCCAAAGATGCTCCATAATCAGGTGAATTGTGAATAGTTTACTGCTGGCAGTGCCTAGTGGATCATATAAGGTATATTCAGCAAAGTGGAGGAGTTTCAGTAAAAGAAAAAACCATTTTTCACTCATCAGTTTCCTGATGAAAGGTATGTCAATTTATTCTCTCTCTGAAAAGTAAATCTTGTGTTCAAGAACACACCAGGCAAGTGGGAATGTTCTGTCTGTACTAGTGTTTTAGTGGTTTTGAGGTAGCAGACCATCAGCATCAGTTCAGCCTCAGTCTGTGGTCAGTGTAGCTGCTATCAAGACGGCTCTGCACTGAAATGCAGAAGTGAGCTGGTACACCTCATGTGGTAGTCACATTACACTTCATATCACCAAAAGCACATCTTCTAGCCTGGGAGGCAATGTAACCTGCAGGAAGTGTGAGTTGCTCCACCTGTGAGATGCTGGGTAAAGATGACTGGTCCTGTGTAGGTGTCGCCAACAATTCCTGCCCTCAGTGTGTGTGACACTGTTTCATTAGACTTAGACAATACTTGTATGATTCAGAAATGCAAAATTCACTACACAATGACAAGAAAAATACTAGAACTTCAAATAAAAAAATGACAGTTGGCATATGCTTTCATAAAAACATACTCGTCAACACAACAAACAAACATTACAAGCTTATACATCAATCTATTTGTTTAGGTAAATTTTAACTGTAATGTTGTTACTGCAATGTGCTAACTTACTTGGTGACCCTCTTACTGTTATTTTGGTTTCTTCCTGTCATAATATTCATTCATTAGACTCTCTACATACTTACTTACAAAGCACTATCAGTTACAATATTGGGATTATTTGAGTAGCTGATGTTTTTCATGTTCCTGTTTTCATAGATTGAATCACAGTATCCTTAAGGATAATGTATTCTATACATTTCTGTCAGCATTTTTTGTGTTCATCTTTTTATGTTCTGATTAAAAATGCTTATCTTTTCATGTTAGCAGAAGCCGAAATCAAATATTCACTGTACACATTTGGTGGTTTAATTTTCAGACTTTTTTTTGAGGCCACTCTTTCAGTTGCAGCAAATTATTTCCTCATACACTAACCTTTCTTACAAGGAACTGAATGGTCCAATCCGACACATCAAAATCTACCCTAAAATTTTTCACACAGGAAGGACACACCGAAAGATATTCACTGTCAAAATCTTAGCTGCTAAAGGTACACTGCAAGTTTTATTATTTTTTTAATGTTAAAAGTCACTCATTTTTGCTACATGACGAAATGCTTAGAACTGTGGTTCATATAGCCTTTCCTTCCTGGTGCGTGAATTGGCGAATAAGCAGATGCAGCCACAACAATAAAAGTAGCGCCATATAATGTGAAGTCCAAAGTGCGTACACGCAAATTTTAAGCACTTAAACCATGCCGATGATATTTCAAATCATTAACTTTGGAAAACTTTCACTTCATATTGACAGCTACACTGGTCCATATGTAATTGTTACACAAGTGACAAGCAGAAGAAAGAAAATCAAGGCCTACACGATGTTGCACTGCAGACAATTTCCATCAATTGGAACTTTAATTTGTTGGCATGAGTTATTTTATAAGAATTCCTGTAGCACATTTCCTATGATAATTTTTTAGTAATGTATGTTTTACTAACAATAAAACAGTTCCTTCTTTATTCCCTGTAGTCATCACAAAAATGTGAAGTGTCTATCGGATAATGAGAACAAACATTTTCCTTACACAAGGCACACCTGTTAAATGAAATAAGAATGCATTCAATCACTTCACTGTAATTAATAGTTTTATTTAGATAGAACTGGAAAGTAGTTACACAAATGGTCATGGCCATTGTTCTGCACATTGCACCGTGTACCACACATGCATGATCAAATACGTAACATGTGGTGATGCAAACTGACAATATAAAAAAGACTCAAATTTAACAATATTGTTCACTGATAAACCTGGAATGACGAAGAGCTGTCAGACGTATTGTCAGACAGTTTTCTGAAAAATGCTTTATACCGTTGAAAAATTAATTTATGGAGAGGCTGAATCACTCGTTAGTTCCATTCGGTATCTGAATTATATTAACAGTCTTAGTGTTGTCGTCCTGAAGAGATGATGTTATGTCCAGTCCCAGAATCCAACAAAAGTAATGAATTATTTTATGTAACTGGGAAAGAAATTTTTCAGATGCAATACTGAAAATTAATCTCTCCCATTTTTCCAGATTTTTCTACACTGATTACAAGATTTTTAGAACCAAATGATCATTTTTTTTTTAAATTGTGGTCTAACTTTCCCTGAAGAGAAATATAAAACTGTGGAAACAGTAATACAATGATAATTACCACTGGCATAGTTGCGTATGAATGTGTCATAGCATTCTTTGACTGCAAAAGCAGCTTTGTGTTTTTTTTCACTTGAAATGATAAAGTGTGGTTTGCACGCAGTTCTTGCACAAAACCTGACTAATAGGCTTTATACACAGCATTTTACGGGATAACAAGAAGCTTTGACTTTACATCAGTTATGAATCTCTCTGTAGTAATACCTATTACTCCCATTTTAGGGGATAAAAAGAAGCTTTGTCTTCACATCAGTTACAAATCTCTCTGTAGTATTAGCTATTAATGACATCTCTTGTATATGTTTACTTGATGTAAACTTCATAATTTTGCAACTTCCTTTACCATATAATTTCCTGTTTAACCAGGTCGAACAATCCTATCTTGTCTTTCACACTTTTGCAAGCTTCATTTTGGCATGTATTTCATATTATGTGTAAGTCTTTCTTCCTTTTCCACATTATCATGTTCAGATTTCATGAAATGAAACCAGCTTTTGAGACAGCTTAACATTAAGCACTTTCTCCACCTTCATTTCATAAAAAACATTTACAGCCTTTTCTTTGCCACTGAAAGCTATTACTCTCCATGTTTTCTTTGAACTATGAAGGTACTGATTTTTGCTCTGGAGTAAGTAGCATAACGATCATTATTCAGATCACAATACACAGAATCATGAGTTACTTCCTGTTTCGTCTAATATTTCTGCAATTTCTAATAAAATGTCGAATTCGTTCAAATGAATGTCCAAGAAATTACCTAATTAAAAACACATTTGTAGGTTTTTCGGAGAAGTAGGCGATTCTGATTGCATGTCATGTTCTCATGTTTCCAAGGTTGTAAGCATTAAATGGATGGAGTAAGTAGCATAACGATCATTATTCAGATCACAACACACAGAATCATGAGTTACTTCCTGTTTCGTCTAATATTTCTGCAATTTCTAATAAAATGTCGAATTCGTTCAAATGAATGTCCAAGAAATTACCTAATTAAAAACACATTTGTAGGTTTTTGGGAGAAGTAGGCGATTCTGATTGCATGCCATGTTCTCACATTTCCAAGGTTGTAAGCATTAACTGGATACCATATTACTGAGAATCTTTCGAACCTACATAAAGGCAGATGCAATTAATAAGCAGACACAAAGAAAACACAAAGAAAATTAATTAATTTTTATCATCACTGTTAATAATTAGTGATATTACAAAGGCAACTGCTAATTATTACAGATATTAAACAATTTAGAAATTCAAGTGAATAGTATCTGCGAACAATGGTGTCAGAGAAACTACCAATGGAAACTGAAATTCATTTTACAAATTATGATCATGTTGTGCCATGTTACCTGTTCACTGGAGGTGGGAAAATTCGTTCAACCTTGGGAACTAGTTCACTGGTGATCGCTCTTTTTTGGGAACCGTTTGTTTTTACTCATTCACTGTTCATTTGTGCGTGGTATATAGTTCTTATGAAAAATTGAAAATTAGTAGCATAGGTGAATGAAGATGGAAGGCGCAAACCGGGGCCACTTGCCTCCCCTCTGGAGTACAGAGTTTTTATTCATTACAGAATTCTCACACACTTTTAGAAGTAATTTTTGTGATTCTGCAAAACCTCTTGTTTAGCCAATTGTAGCATTATGTGGCTGATCGCAGTGAAATAATATAAGATGGCGCACGAAAATCCGGCCCCAAGTACAGACTGCTCACCAATTACGCACGATTTGTTGACCACTACAAGCAGAATAGATAAACATATAATAATTAGGCAGTAAAGAAATAAGAAATAAGCTAATGCAAACAACAACTTCGAAAACAATAGACGACGACTGGTGGGCAGCAATGAGGAGCTAGTACTCAGGACCGATTTTCCGTGCGCCACCCTGTACCATTGAAATAATATTGTAGAGGTTATTGTATTCTCTTTCCAAAATGTGACACCAGACACTCGATTATGGAGTGCGGGCTTCATTCGGTTGTAAACCTGTCTGCCTTCCATAACAATGAACAAGCTGTTTTACCTTGGATCAAAAAAAGACGGAAAATGGCCACTCGTGTGTGCCATAACTTTGCATGTGTAATAACAAAAATTTGCCATTTTATAAGTATGTCTTCAGCTCTTTATTGAAATAGTGAAGTAAGCTAACATGCCCTTATTATGTTAACCGAGAAGATGTATGTATTATATACCATGTAATTTTTATGTAATTATAAAATACATTGCAATTACCAGTCGCTGAATAGAAGACGAATAGAACCGGAAGTTCAGTGTTAAAAAAAAAGATTTGGAACAGATCTGTAATGGGCGTGTGCAGTGAACGAAACAAACATCAACTCGATACTGGACTAACTAGGAGCAGTCGGCAGAGGAACTGTGATGAGTGGCCCCATGAAGGAGGATGAGTCCAGCCAAGGGAGACTGAGACCCAGACCGAGACGAAGACGAAGACAGACACGAATGAGACTGGAACGAGACTGGCCGACATGCCGTTGCCGGAACGAGACCGACTGTTTCCCGTTCCAGGTAACTATAAGTGGAAAGCTGCGATCGAAGTGAACTATGAAAGACCGTTCCTTAGAATTCGTTCCTCGCTCCTTACGTTCATCTTAGTGAACCATTCGTTTGGACCCATTAGTTCGCGAACGACCCATCTCTACTGTTTACCAATCTGTACCTGCTGTGTTGCGCATATCCTGTCTTCTATAGCTCTTCAGTAGGAGTGTACGTTTCTCCAGCTGTCTGGCAAGCTACGAATTTGGCAATTTTCAACATTTTTTAAAAAAATACTTGCAGTGTGGCTTAGCAGCTAAAATTTTTGACATTGTGTTTCTTTTGGTGTTATTCTTCCTGTGCAAAAAATTTCAGGGCAGGTTTCGACATGTCTGATTGGACCGTTCCTTTGTTAGTTTCAAAACTGTACATTATTTGTACCTTACAAAATTGCTCTGCGACTGTTCACACTTTGCAGTCAAAGCTGTGTCGTCATCTTTCCATTTGTGTTGTTCTGCGTTAGGGGTAGTGCCAAAGACAGAATTCTTAAGAAAATCTTTTTCAAATCTTTAATGATAATGAGATAAATAAGACAGCTGGTTGCTAGCTGCATGGTAACATGTTCACACAGTAAAACAAAGGCTGCATTTTAGCTCTCATTTCCAATCTTGTTGGAGACAACCTTTTACCTCGTGTGCGAGAGCTACAGGCAGCCAGATCAAATATCAATAAAAAAAACTTCAGAAAAGTTTTACATCAAGAGCCTTTCCGCTGCTTTCAGAACCCTGCGGTATACATAAGGGTGCAAAATTTATGATACTGTATGCCTCATAATGCGACCCCCTCCCCCCCTTTCCCAGTATGTTTTGTTAAAATAGACTTTTGTCTGATGGTTATCATGCTAAGCTGTAATTCATCCATATTAGTTCAGTGCATATTTTTATATCGAGTTTCCATTAGATTATTGGACACAACAGCAAACATAAGAGAGAAATTAGACACGAAAAAATATATTCTCTCAGATTATTTAAAATAGTCTGACAACGCTCAGATTAACACATTTGTAGCAACATACTTGTAAGAAGGTAACAATGTTGTCAATCCAGGTTCAAAGAACAGTTTTATCTGGAAAGGAATTTTCTTGATAACTTCTTTTGTTAAAGTATCCAAGTGCAGGCAGGCTATATTGTGCAGTACGAACATTCATTAGAGTTTTCTTATTTTTTTTTCCCTTCCATTGTGATCAAAAGGCATCTCAGTTATAGGCAAAAAATGCCAGCTGCGATGGACACACCCCTGGGATACAGTTTGAAGTAAACAAACATCTTTTTTTTTGTGCCACCAATAGTAAAATTTTCTTATTGACATTGCTCTTTGCTTGAGGAGGTGTCTTTTGCTAGTGATCAGCCATTAATTTCTTCTTACAAAGTTATATTCATGTTTATATATAGAATTATAGTTTGAATGGTGGTTTGTATTCCGTTCAGTACATCCATACTTCATATAGGTGTGTGAAGGCTATGGTAATGATTCGTTGAGTTACCAAAAGATTTAAAAATATAATGTTGTATTTTTATTATAATAAGCAATGTATGTATTATGTATTTCTTGTAGTATATAAAATACTGTTACAACTTAGGTTAAAGACTGACAGGTCACCAATGTTCTCAATCGAATGATTGTATAAAAACAGTTATGTGACAATAAAGTATCTTATCTTATCTTATCATGAAAGCACGATAACTTGTCACTAGTAACAATACTGCTTGATGAGTGAACTGAGGATGTTCAAGCAAAAATGCAGATATAGTCGATTCTTTGAGTTCTGCTGCTTTAAATCAGAGCATGCAGTACTCCTCCACGAGACTTCTGTGCCTTACCCATTAAATGCAAATGTTGCACAGTAGTTATCACATTTACCAATTATTGGGACCTGAATGTGCAAAATCAGTCAGGTCAGAAAGATCGTTCTTGAATGGAGAGAAACATTTTCTGATATGATTTCTCTGATAACAGTCACCCCACACACGGCACAAATCTGAGCAGACTCCACTGCTTTCAGCATTTTATTAAATCCAAAGCCAACAATGTGTCACAAATTTCAGACTTCCTTCCATTTGAGACTATATTGTAACACTTAAATAACATCCAAAAGATTCAAGTACGCCAAATCCAATACCTAATTACAAGGCAAATGCTAAAACTTCAAGTACAAAATGACAATTGATTAATACAGTCGTAATAAGCTACTAGCCAACTTACCACACACTGATGTTTTGAGCTTAGGCACCAACCCAATTTTGTTTTACGTAATGTTTAATATTTCAATATTCCTCACATCATATGATGTGACAGTAATGGACACACCAATATGTTACTGCACATTGTTCACTTGGTTTATCGAAGTTATTTAGCACAGAAGAACAAACTACAATACTAAACAGTTTTATGCTGACCAATGTGAGAGCAGGAAGGTGCTCAAGATGTGCTGCATCACAATCACTTGACTGGTTGCCAGCTGACATCAGATGGGGCAGTGACTGGTGGTGGGTGGTTGATGACTACTGTATGGCAAGGAAACTCTTGAGCTTATTGTTCTGATCTTGAGGTAGTAACAAGCACTTTTGTGGAAATGTTTTCGGATGGTTTTGATATTAGTTATGGATTAGAAATTGGAAACGAATTATCTTTGAGGTTCCAGACATGCTTTTAGGAGGCAAATGAAATGAGTTAAAAAAATAAACAAACAAATGAAGGAGTGGACACAAACTTGTGGTTTTGCATTTACAGTGTGTCATTTAACACTAGACCATGAGCAGATACAGCACCACAACAGCTCGAATGGTAGAATACACTTCCTCTAGATACTATGTTCTCAAATCGTGCAGATGGCCAGACTTTGAATTCTGAGGAGTGGCTAGTTATATTAGCACTTTAAGTGAATAACTCAGACTTACAAGGAAGCCCTTGAGTGCAAGGTCGCAAACGACCAATGACATTTACGGCATTCAACGCCCCACATATTGTCTACGATGCAACTACAATATCAGCTGCTAATGGCAACAGGGAGTGGGTCTGGAGGTATCCAATGGTGAGCACAGCATGAGGCTATGGAGCATAGTCGAACTGCTTAGTTGACGAGTAACTCACAAGAGTGCTAGTGGTGTTGATACAAAACAGAGAAATTGCAAAGATAAACAAAGCAAACATTGCATTATGTCTACAACAACAGTTGGCGAAGTTGACAATGTACATAAGGAGTACAACGATGATGATATGTGCTTAGCAAGTGAAACAGGTGTCTAACCATGTAGTTCATCATCCTCGTTGGACAGGGAGCCACAAATCCTGTCTCCAGTGAAACATAGTGAAGGACAATTGTTGTCCAAGAGCAGGTACTAAACACAATTACGTACATGGAAGAGAGCAGATTTTGAAGAAGTCCACAGCAATATGACCATGTGGTCCATAAGAAAAACTATGAAAATTCAATGGAGGACAAGATGCATGTGTTACAAAAATTGGTATTTGTGCATTTCAAGGATGCTCCATACAGATAACAGGATGCACATGTTATGCGCATCAGACTGCATGTGATTTACATTTCAGTGATTTTAACAGAAGCAGTGGATGGTTGCATAACTCCAGACAGTGCTACAGAATTGGAAGATGTAAGATAATGAAATTTCACCGAAAGTGTCAACTTGATGATGCACAGCAAACTGCAGAATCGGCTCGAAAATTTGCTGAGAAGATAAACAAACTTATCCTATCGTTCAGTAAGGAATTTTGTTCTCAACTCTGATCAATCCGAATTTGAAGAGGAAATATATATATGAAAGGAATCCTGGAGATTAGAGGTACCAAGAGAGTTGTATTAAGATCAACTAACATCAGTGCCTTGACACATTCATATACAATTATGCCGACTATTAATCTGGGTGGAAAATTTGGTGGAAAGTTATTTATTGTGCTGTGAGAAGCTGGTGGTGCTTTGCCCCTTATGATCTTTTCTCACATGCATGATCTTGCATGGGCACTAGGGAATATTTATGTCACAGAGAACAAGAGTGGATAAATGGGTGTATGAGTATTGCTTTTGGTCAGTAACTGGTCAAAAGGACTTGCTTTTGCTTGTTTCCTGGTCTGTGTATAAAAATCATACTCCTTTAGAGCAAACTTATCACTCTAGAAAAAAATGTGACATTGCAATTCATACCACCTGGAACCACTGGACAAATTAATCCTCTGGATGTTTGTTTCTTTCCATGAGTATAAAACATATAATCTAACTATCTGCAGCTACACCTTAAAAGATAGCCAGTTTCATGATAAGCTCCACAACAGACTGTTTCACATTTGGTTGCATGCCATCATATACCATAACTTCTCACCACCCTGTTACACCAATATGAATTTACATGCATTCATTAAGAGTGGATAACTAGCTGAACAGCTTGCACAGTTTCTTAACTCCCAAGCAGTTCGCCTTTGATTTTGATGGTGCAAACCTTTGTGATCACTGTGACATGCCATTTTTCCATTTCGTGTTCATGGTGCAAGTTAATGATTTGTTTTGAGCATTTCTTGAATGTTGATGATGTCCATTTTGTGAAGTGTAATACACACATCCCGTAGAAGGTTGATCTCTGCACCTCCCTGACACTCATTCTTGACAATCATTTTCTGTCACCCTCCTGATGTGTGTGGTGAGTCATTAGCAGCTAAACTTTTTCGCATCATAACTGTTAACACAACACTTTCAAATCAGCCTTACTGACTCGTGAACTCACACTTAAGAGGTTCCTTGTTAGTCGGGGCAGCAAGTGGATCTAACCATTAACTTTCATAGATGTAGTTGATTGTGGTAATTATTTTTAACCTATTGAAAACAGTACTGAACGAAATAAAGTATAATCAAACAAAATTATAGTGGTAATAGCACTGCCAAGTTTATCACACAAATGAACACATCAAATGAAGTAATTTCTTATTCAATCACAGAATTGGATGAAAAATTAAGATACCTAGATCCCAAATAAGCACCACCACAGCCTTTGATATATCAGTGCATCAGCCTTTGTTTTGTAACAGATATTCACTTTCATTCAAAGTTTATACTCCAAAATTTCAATAAATTTTAAATAATGTAATTACCCAATTCCATATCCATTTTTAACCACAGGTCCAAAAGCACCAGCCATAACAATATCTGATGAAAGCGTAGATGTGGAAAGGATATTTTTATTGATTTTCTGATATGCTTCATCAGCAAATACTGATGGTACATGTCCTTTGTTTTCTGCAAGTCTGCGTAATGCAAACAGATGTCTGTCAAATCCCTGCCCTGAGAAAGAGAAGGACATAAACAAATTAATTTTAACCCTTTTGCAGTCTGCCATTTTGAGTGGTGAGTGCTAAAAGTGTCATTCATTTTCATCTTGACAGGCAATGTTCTACTTCAATTGCCATATATCATGTGGTATTCAGTGTAAAAATATATAAAAAAATGTAATACTTACCCACAAAAGTATGAAGTTTATTAGTGACCAAATAAAAAGGTTTTTTTTTTTCAAAAAATAATACAAATTTAATTTTTTTGCATATAAAGAAGCTCTATAAACACTACAGAAAATCTCAGCCAAAACAGGACAGCAAATCTCTTCTGAAAAAAATGCATCACATAAACACAAAATCAACAGACAAACAACACACTGGTAACAAAGTATAGAAAGATAACAAGTAGAAAATTCCAAATACCTGGAAGAGATTATACGGAAAACTGGACTGAACTTGACATCCAATGAAGAAAGGATAACAGAACTATAAAAAGCAAACTGCTTTACATCAAACCATTACAATAAAAGAAGTATTTCTATCAATGCCAAATTACGGCACTATAGTATAGTACAGTAGTCTTACAAGAGGCCTTATATGCCTCAGAAACAGCAGCAATCAAGGAAAGAATGAAAATCAAGGAGATGAAAAAAAAGAGGAAAATACTGAAGATATACGTTCTGGTTCAGGATGAGGGGATCTGGATAAAGAGACTGACAAGAGAACTGTACAAACAGGCAGAGGCGATTAAAAATAACATCAGGAAAAGAAGAGTAAAGTTCTACGGACACATCTGTAGGATGAATGAAAATAGATTGAGTAAGAAGACTTTTAACATAGTCACAATTAATACTGTGAAAACCAACAGGGTAAAGAAACCCATGGAAGACTTCACGAAACCGAACATCCACAGAAGAAATGACACACAAGGAAAAACATAGAGAAAAAGTATAAGAAAAAAGAAATTTCAGCAAATGCTCAAAGAGAAGAAAACAGGAAAGAAGTGGACAGAAGTGAGGTAGAAGAAACACAGTAAATACGTAAGAGGATTTTAGGAAGAAAAAAAAGAGGCTGAAAAAAAAATGCAATGAAAATTGATTGTGTTTTATCACTCTCCTTGACAGTGACTTAATAACAACAAC
The DNA here is from genome assembly GCF_023864345.2 of Schistocerca serialis cubense. NCBI lineage: Eukaryota > Metazoa > Arthropoda > Insecta > Orthoptera > Acrididae > Schistocerca > Schistocerca serialis. Next base: position 73,266,721 of record NC_064640.1, read on the forward strand.
AACTATAATAATAATAATAATAATAATAATAATAATACTGTGTGCTACACCTGATTTATAGAAAACTTGTTGATGTCTATAAAATCCATATGAATTTCATTGTGAAACGCATAAGAAAAATGAAATTATTAATATTATTTAGAGAGATGATAATTATATTGACTGAATAGTACATTGCAGGCTGTCCAATGAATGTTGCCCTTATCACCCAACACTTGTGTTTAGGAAAGCATTCAACATGTAACCCCTTGTTACACATTGTATGAACATTGCTTGACCTCCTTTTTGTTTCTTCACTAATACATACACAGTATCTTGATTCTTTCTTGTCTGGAAGTTTTCTCAAACCTGGAGAATCACTAGGACTATCATCTGCATTTTTTTCTTGTAACCTTTCAAATGACAAAGCTGTAATTACCATTACTGTAAATAGGTAACTGTAATCAATTATTCTTCCTTTATTGTGTTCTTTTATAGACATATTTTCGAATGCTATTTTCTTCCAGTTATGGAAAGTCTTTTCTCATCCAAATAGGCATACAACATCAGGTCAGATGTGTCTATTCCAGCCATGTATTGGTATATTATTTCTTACTTCTTCCCTATTTTGTTTTTATGCAGGACTTCAATATCACCAGCACCTACTTTACTAGACACGAAGAGGACAGGGGTTCGATGAGATTTTTTCTCTCAATATGCACAAGCTAGGACTGGGCCTGACTTACAGTACATAATTTCTCTGACTCCAAATTTCTTTTTAAACTGGTCTGGTAAAACATTTCTGTTTTTTCTTATAGTTCCAGTAATGCAGATATCTAATTTGAAAAAGCATTTTACAGGCAGTAGAGATGTAAAAAGTTATCTGAAAAAGGGATAAACTTTGTTCAAATAATTACCTAAATTCAGTATCCTAAACCATGTCCTGAAATTCACTCTTATCTTCTTGCTTCTTGGCAAATTTGTAAATATAAAACCCAAGACAACAGTGCAGAATGGAGTCACAGAGCTTCTTGAACGTAACTCCCTAGCAGTGGTGCTGTTTGTTTGGTAAATATTGTAACAGGTTAGTATGACATTTAGTACCAACTAGACTTCCATTAATGCTAAGCCACTCATGTGGTTTGTAATGATGCCAAAATATATTACTGGCATTGATCAGCCAATGGCTCGTGTCTGATACATAGGTTGCAATCAGGATGGCTTGGTGCTGGGCATTTCTCACTCTCATCAAAATAAAATGATGTCATTAGATGGCTAGATTGGTGAGCAGAAAAGATTTTGTAAAACCATGGAAACGCCCAAGGTGGTTTTGCGTTCCAGTATGAAAGCACTGTAGGTCTTTTGTTGAGTCCCATATTCAGTAAGCATGCTATAAAACATCTTACCTCAGCTAATGTGACATTCTTCCAAGTTTTATATGGGCTGGACGAAGTAGCAGCACATTTAGATATAAACTGCTTAGCTGAGCAATTAGTTTCAGTAACAGTCAGTTGAAGTAACACTATAGTGAAAAAAAAATGGAAATATTTAATTGAAGAAGAACCCACTGGCTCATAGGTTTCGGTCAATGAAGCTCATGAAATGGATATGGCAGCTGCTTTGGTGTTTCAAGTGCAGTCATTTCAGTGTACTCCGCATCTTCCATTACGTCTTCACTTTCATTCAATATATCAGCAAGAACATCATGATCACTTTCTGAACCACTGCTACTTTCACAAAAATACTCTGTATCACTGGCATTTTCCAATTACTCAAGAATTTTATCATCAGTATGTCCTCTACTTAGGACAAATGTCAGACTAAATTGTTAGACGCTGAAAAGTTGATAACTATCAAAATAAATCAAAATCAAAATGCTGAGCATCAATACCAATCATGCTAGCAACATCTAGTGCTGAATTTTGTAAGTTATATGAAACTAAACAGAGTACCAATGAATCAGGACTCTGACAGTGCTGGTATCAGTAGAGCGTGACAATAAAACATTATCTTTACATTCAAAGGGTTACACAAGGAAAATTATACAGAACGTAAAGAGAAATTTATAGTGTACTTACACTGATGACCAAAATATTATGACCACTTGCTTAATAACTTGTTTGTCCTTCTCTGGGACAAAATACATCACTGATTCTGCTTATCATGGACTTGACAGTTTGTTGGTATGTTGGTGGAGGTATGTGGCATTAGATGTCCACACACAGGTCACGCAATTTGCGTAAATAACAAGCTTCTGATCTGCATATGTGGTGACAGCACCCAATAGTGACAGGTGAATTTGGTCATCAAGACATCAACTTCAGTTCACTATAATGTTCCTCAAACCACTGTAGCATGGTTCTGGCTCCAAGACATGGACAATTATACTGCTGAAAGATGAAATAGGTGTCAGGGAAGACATCAAGCATGAAGGGGGGCTGCGGGTGGTGCACAGCTGTCAATGTGTCTTTGATTACTACCACAGGTCCCATGAAAGCCCAGAAGAATGTGTCTCATAGCATAATACTGCTCCCACCAGTCTGTGTTAGTGGCGTGCTGCAAGTTTCGAGCCACCGTTCACCTCAATGATGGTGTTTGGGGAAACAAACATTGACCTACTGTAGCAAAAATGTGAGTCACCCACAGATCTGACATGTTTCCATTGATCGACGGTCAAATCCTGATGGTCCCATGTCCACTATTGTTACCACTTTGTTTTTGTTTTGTTTTAGGGCACAAAAACAACTAAGGTCATATGGGCCCAAATCAGGACATTAGAACACTAATATGAAAAAAAAAAAAAAAATTAAAAAAAAAAAATTAAAGAGTTAAAAGTGACTGTGTTGAGCCCAATCAGTGGAAGGAAAGAGAGCTAAAAACAAGGACTTCAATTTGAAGGAAGGTCCACAAAATACACCAAAGAGACAATGGAGATCCTGAACTAATGATTAAATGCCCTTCATTCAGTAGAAAGCCTGAACGTTGTTCACTAAAATGGCCGATAACTCAGATGACAAACATACAAAGTGGTTAAAAAAAGAGCATTCGCTCAGGAAATGGTGAACTGTCAAAGGTTCACGACAATGAACACAAAGTGGTAGGGGATAACCACTTAACAAATGGCGATGGCTACAACTATAGTGCCCAATACGCAACCTAGTTAAAATGATCTCCTCGTGGCGATAGGGCCAAGAGGTGGTCACTCAAGCAGCCAGAAGAGGTTTAATTCCCTGGAACTTGTTCCCATGAAGGGAAGACCAGTGGTGATGCCAAAGTGACACCACCTGCTCACAGACGGCAACACAGATCATCAGTAGGAATGTAAGAATTAGCGGGCCGAGGTTGGAGGACTGCAACTGCAGCCTTGGCAGCAGTGTCATCGGCATCATTTCCCATCAGACTGACATGAACAGGAAACCACATAAACATCACAGTGGCTCCCACAAGTATGACAGCAGTAGTTTGGCAGCTTCTGCATAGAGGCTTTCACCCATGCTAGAGTAGAAAGCACAAGTGGCCAAACAGATTCCATGATGGTGGACTGTACTTAGACGATGTAAGATGGATGGATGTTCAGATGCATAAACGAAACACACAGTCTAGTTTTGAACAGACAAGGGATTGGCACAAACGCAGGAGGGCGGTCCGATTCGCTCTCCAGGAAGTACCACTGAGGGGACACAGGAGCAGGTACAGTGGGCGGCCAGGTAAGACATGTGGGAGGACCAAGAAAGTTCCCTATCAGGCATGAGCACTAGGAATTTTGTAGTTTCAGCAAACGGAAGAGCAATAGGCCCAAAATGTAAAGACAGTGGAAGAAACCTGTTGTGCCGCCAGAAATTCATACAAACAGTTTTGTCAGTGGAAAATCAAAAGCCAATGTCAATGCTACATGAGTAAAGACAATTGAGACATCGCTGAAGATGCCGCTTAAGGAGACAAGTCCATGGAGATCTGCAATGTCTCACAAAATCATCAACAAAAAGCAAGCCAGAGATGACCACCAGGAGACAGGCCATAATAGGCTTAATGGCTACAGCAAAGAGATTAACACTCAGGACGGAACTCTGAGGTTTCCCATTTTCCTGGGTGAAGGTGCCTGACAAGGCAGGACCCACACGTACTGTGAAAACTCTGTCTTTTAAGAATTTCCAAAGGAAATGAGGCAGGTGGCCTCAGAAGCCCAATGAGTAGAGAATACAGATGATCCAGTCCTCCAGCAGGTATCGTAGGCTTTCTCCAAATCAAAAAACACAGCCAGTGTCTGGTATTTTCAAGGAAACTGTTCATGACATAGTTTGACAAAGTAACGAGATGGTCAACTGCAGAATGGTGCGCTTGAAATCCACATTGTGCAGTGGTTAATAAACTGTGAAACTCTGGCCACATACCAGCCAGGCATGAATCATATATTCCATCATGAAGCAAACAAAGTTGGTGAAAGAAATGGGGCAGTAGCTAGAAGGAAGGTGTTTGCACTTTGCTGAGGTATGGGTATGACAGTAGTTTCATCCCAGCATCTGGGAAACGTGCCATCTGCCCAGATGCAATTGTACATATGAAGGAGAAAGGGCTTGCCCACATGAGAAAGGTGTTGCAACAAATGACTGAACATCATCTGGTCCTGGGGTGGAATATCAAGATGAAATTGTAACATTCCAGGCTTATGGTTACCGCCCCTGCACTACATGCTACTAGATCAATACTCTTATATCTCCAGCTATAATTAAATTCAATTACTTTTCGATAACAGGAAAAAGGCTTTTAGAAGAATAATAGCAATACCAAACAATAGTAGTTACAATACCCTTTGTACCATAAACAACCAAGATCAGATTCTGGAAATTAACATATGGAAAATGTTTGGATAAAAGAATAATGTATTTCGTTCCCATCCTCTGTAAATGGTAGGAATTAAATCTCGAGCCTAATTAACAAAATATAGATAATTGAACATTTAGCATTGTTAGAATGTTTATTTCTGCAATTTCAATATTAATGTGATTTTTGTGTGTTTAGAAAACATCTTAAACTTGTTCTAGCAAAGTAGGGAATATTATAGAGTGTTTGATAATGTTGTTAAACTATTTTATACTATAAATTATGTTTTGCATTATTATAACCAATAGTACATTGTAGGAAGAGTATAAATACTAAGCCTCAAGTATTTTAAGGGCAGATGGGTGTTGGACCCTCTAGAGGACAGATCTGTGCGTACAGTTGAGACAAGTTCTTGGTGCATGTTTCGGGTTTGGATTTACAATAGAGCAACTCGTGTGTTGGACATTGTCTAAAACAGCATATTATAACAGTGCAGTGATGGGTTATTTCGGAGTGTTAAACAGTCTGATTTAATATCACAAAAGGCAGAATGATATGTGGCCTTATATTCGTACTTTGTGGAGTATTAGTGCTAAACAATGCAATGGACCTCACATATGCATTTCTATCAAATTACTGCAACTGGACTATTTAATATCACCAGTGTAGTATGTGCTACCATCGATTAGCTGTAGTAGTAGTAGTAACGAGGCTTATTACACAGGAGATTGATCATGAGATCATGATAAAGGTTTTGGAATGAATAAAGCTACATACTTACTTTACTTCAGTTGTGGCCTACATCATTGTAGTGAAATCCATTATGGTATCCTGTAGTTATTGAACAAGCATATTTTAGCTCGTGTATGCAGTCGTCGAGGGCCACCGAGGGCAAGATATTCACAAGTATTTAAACTATTTTTAACTACTCACTAACCGGTAGGATGTTACAAAGGGAGAGCATGATCTATCTCCTGCATAGTAAAGATGGCATTGTAGCATTCGTGATTCTGAGAGGAGAAGGATATCACCTGAGAATCCTCCATGCGTTTCTGGTGGAGGAAGCCAGGGTGATCTCCACAAAACAGCAGCCCAAGGTACTGGAGATAGCAGTGGGGTCTACAATGACATCATTTGCTAGGGTCAGGCTGGAAACTGGGGAATGGACCTCGTTTCCAGGTAGCTGTAAATTGGGTTTACACATAGGTGGGGTAGGAGTCAGCAAACAGATAGCACACGGGAAATGGTTGCTTGAGTATGTGTCAGAGAGAACAGACTACTCGAGACTACAGGCAAGCTGGGCAGTGGAGAACAAGAAATCCAAATGGGAGTAGGTGGGTGTGGAGTCTGAAAGGAATATGAGAGCTCCAGTGTTAAGGCAGATGAGACTGAATTGATTGAGAAGGTCAGCCAAGAGGGCACTTCTCCAACAGGTTCCGGAAGAGCTTCAAAGGGGACGGTGAACATTACAGTAACCAAGCAGCAAAAAGGGGTGAGGGAGTTTGCCAATAAGCTGGAGGAAGTCTGCCCTAGTGACACCAAATGACAGAGGGATGTAGACTGTACAAAGAGAAAATGTGAAGCGAGGAAATAAAATGTGGACTGCAACAGCTTTCAGCCAGGTGTTCAGCAATACGGTTTGACTTTGAACTTCATACCAGATTATCAGCATAACTCTCCCATAAGGTGGAATCCATCCTCAGGGGAGATCAAAGTGGACTGGAAGAAAATGCTATAGGTCAAAGCAGTTGTGAAGACACAATTTTATTTCCTGGAGGCAGAAAACAAGTGGACACTGTGATTCCAAGAGCAGCTGTAATTCCTCCTTGTTGGAGCTAATGCCACAAATGCGCCAGCCTTCGAAGATTCACTGATACAGGGTGCAGAGGCTGTGGGATCCGGCACCGTGAGATTTACAGAGGCATCATCATTCTCACTGGGTCAGCCTGTAGATTCCAGGGAAGAAAAATGATTGGTGGTGCACACTAGTGAAACAGAGGTGGCCTGGGTGATGGTATCATGTGTCAACACAATTGAAGAGGATCTCTGAGCCAGTGAAGGAGAAGATCGTTTGTCTTTGTTTGACTTCTTGGAGCCTTCGCGGTTGGCAGATGAAGACTCAGATGCTTGTTGGTTGGTGGGACTTAAAAAGTCTTTGCGGGAATATTCCTTTTGTCCTTTCTGGGCTGCTGGTTCTGTATCAGGTGATTTCACTGCTGGAGGAGAAGATGTAGTGGCTTTTTGCACAGCTGGAGGAGGTAAAACACAGGGCTTTCGAGTAGCAAACAACTTGTGAGCGATAGGGTAAGGCACTTTTTCCTTCACCCGGATATACTGGATGGCTGGCTCATCGACATAAACTGGACATTCTCAGGATGAGTCTGCATGGTCACCATTGCAACTGATACAGCAGGTAGGAGGAGGCAGGCAATCGCCCTCATGAGCATCCCTACTGCAAGGAACACATTTGCCCGGTTTCAGTAGGACACTCAAGTGTGGTTGTAATGTTGACATTGGTAGCAGTGCATCAGCTTTGGAATACATGTTCGGACTATCATGACTTCACAGCCCGCTTTGATCTTTGACGGTAGCACAACTCTATCAAATGTAAGAAAAAGTGTGTGTGTGTGTGTGTGTAGGTACTAAGGTTGAATCAACCTTTTTCATGACCCGATGGACTGCACTGACGCCCTGATCAGAGAGGCAAGTTTAGATTTCTCCCTTGATCAGCCTAGTGTAAATAACACTATGTTAAGAATTCGGTGTTCAATGGGTCTCAACATGAATAGGACAGTCATGGAGGATCGAAGCTGTAAGCAGTTGTTTGGCTTGAGAATCATAATTTGTCTCCAAAAGCAAAGTGCCATTGTGTAAATGAGAGCAGGATTTCACAGGGCTAACAATTGAAGTCAACACCTTTCTGAATTATAGACTGACTTCCTTCAGTACGTGATACCATGAGGAACTGAGGTGCAGCTGGTTAAGCCTTGGAATCATTAGTCTCATTCTGTTTACATTGAGTAGATGTAGACTGAGATGGTGATTGGCTCATTGCAAGAAAATCTCCCACGAATGCCACTGCCTCCGATGCAGCACTCCTTCCAGCCATAACTCTTACTGACCAATGGTAATATGAACAATACACTAATTTTACAGTAATAGAAACACACTTATTGCCTGATCCGTTCTTTACTTTTCAACACCACAATTTATGTAGACTATTAAAATATTAAGAGGTCTGTTCATGCAAAGCCATGTTCCTACATCTGGTACCTTTTTGTGATAGTGAACACATGGATCCACGGCTTATGTAATGCCAATATACAAAATAATGAAAAAAAAGCAGTATGATACACACACTGCACATTTTATAACATCAAGTAGTGGAGACCCTTCACACTATTTCACATGAGAATACAGAAAACCTATTTTCATTTCAGTTAAACTCTACAGCCAACCATTTTCACATTAACCATTCAAAAGAGATTACATGAATTTTGCTGTTGTTTCTGAGAAACAAACTCCCTCACAATTAAAACATTTACTGTGTAAAATTTTAATACCAAAAATATTTTTCCCAAACATAATATTTTAAAATTCGACACTACACTATTGCTATAAAAAAAAAAAAAAAAAATAAACACACCACACATCCGAATCAAAAAAATCATGGCCTGCTTTTATGTTTGACGATTGGTTTGAAGTGAATCTGATGATATACTTTTCTTATATTAGCAATTTTTACAAACACACTTTCTGTACTACTTCAATCAAGGTACACTAAAAAGAGGCTAACTTATAACTTGACAAACAAGGAAAAGTGGTTTCATGAGTCTGGACAAACAAATAAATATTCAGCTGATTGATAAGCTCAAACAAACAGTGAAAAGTGAAAATAATACTTCTGATATGTGAGGCAGAAAAATGATGCGATCAAGAACATTAAGAAAGAAGTAAAACATAAAATGTGAAAGCACAAACAGATGAGCAACTGGTTAAATAGGTCAAGAAATCACTGTATATGGAAAAGCAAGACAAAAGCAAGAAAATATCCGAAACTACAAGAAATATTAAACATTACGGAAAATGAGAAAGTTCCAGAATTCAAATTACAAATAGCTTCCAACATGAATAACTTAGAAACAGATATCCTCTGAGTAGCGAAGCAGCTTAAATCACTTAATAAAGTCAAGTCCTCTGATCCAGATTGTATGCCAATCAGATTCCTTTCAGAGTATGCTGATACAATATCTCCATACTGAGCAACTATAAAGGAAATAAGAGTAATCTACTGAGTTAAAGGCCTCTATCACTCACATCAAGTTGCGGTATGATTTTGGAACACAAACTGTTCAAAGATGATGAATTACCTCAAAGAGAACGATCAATTGATAAACAGTCAGCATGGGTTCAGAATACATAGTTCTTTTGAAATACAACTAGCTCTTTACTCACGTGAATTAATGAGTGGTATCAATGGGGGATCTCAAACTGATTCCATATTTCTAGATTTATAGAAGGTTTTTAACACTGTTCCCCACAAGCAACTTCTAATCAAATCATGTCATTGTGAAGTATCATTTCATCTGTGCGACTGAATTCATAATTTCCTGTCAGAAAGGTCACAGTTCATAATAACTGATGAGATGTCAGAGTAAAACAGAAGTGATATCAGGCATTTCCCAAGGAAGTGCTATAGCCCCCTGCTATTCCTAATTTATATAAACAATATGGGGACAATATGAGCAGCCCTCTTAGACTGTTTGCTGATGATGCTGTCAAAATATATCTAAATGGTGCAAAAAGTGGCAACTGACTAAGTAATGAAAAGTGTGTAGTCACCGACATCAGTACAGAAAGGAATCTGCTAAATTTCAGTTACACGATAAATCATATAAATCTATAGGCTGTCAATTCAACAAAATGCTTAGGGATTACAATTACAAATAATTTAAACTGGAACAATCACATAGATAATGTGGTGAAAGCTAACCACAGACTATGATTTATTGGCAGAGCACTTGGGAGATGTAACATGTTTAGTAAAGAGATTGCTTACATTACTACTTACCCCTACCCCAAAAACCTTCTGCACTGAATATGAAATAGTGCACTTAGACAAGATTTCCTCAATTCAAAGTTAGTATTAATAGTTAAAATAAGTAATAGTATTTGTTGTTACAGCATAACTTTCTATAACTCCCCTCTCTTAAAACATACAAACAAGTACTTACCCATAGCTGCTTCTCTCGTAAGTTTCCCATGTACTTCAGAACATTTTTCGATAAGTGACCTCAGTTCAGAATTACTTGGCCTCTGTTGATTGTTAATAGCCTCACAGAATGCCTGAAAACAATCATGTGATTTGTAAGTTACTGTAAACAACAAATTCAAGAATTTTTAAAGTTGGAGAACCAAAGACAATTTACCAGCCTTTACAAATTTACTGGTGGAGGGGGAGAGAGAGAGAGAGAGAGAGAGAGAGAGAGACACAGAGAGAGAGAGACACAGAGAGAGAGAGAGAGAGAGAGAGAGAGAGAGAGACAGGGGGGGAGGGAGAGAGAGAGAGAGAGAGAGAGAGAGACAGGGGGGGGGGGGGGGGAGAGAGAGAGAGAGAGAGAGAGAGAGAGAGAGAGAGAGAGAGAGAGAGCGCAATTAAGAAGCAAAGCTAAATATAATATTCTCAGTCAGAGGGGTTACATCTCAAAACTGGAAATTCCAAATAATTAACCTTCGATATAGTTCGCAATAAGAAAATGTAGCCCACTGTCTTCAAGCTGCTTCTGGGAATGACAATAACCCAAAATTTGTTAATCATCATTTCAGACAGGCGGTACAACTGACTGAGAAATCTTAAGGGAATTACAACAATACTGCATCAGTTTGGTGGATGAAAAAATGCCGTTTCATGGCATGGGGTTACAGTTTTGGTTTGGATATCCCTCATCTTGACAAATGACACAGTATTCTAAATTTAAAATAATTTTGATTGCAGTAGAATATTTATTAAAAAATAGCAACTGGTTTTAGTCAAACAGCGACCACGTCCAGACCATACACACCATGAGGGCGGTGGTGGTACTGCTTTGTATATGTATTGGGCACAGTTCCACATTTTAACAACACCCTAGAATATATTTCTGTTGTCTTTGGTATAGATAAGAACTGTGTTTGATGTGCTCAGAAGCAAGCTGAATTGGTGACCCTTCACACCTGAGGAATGTACAGCATGTCCCACACGACCCCTGACTGGTCCACTGCTGTGGCTACACCAAGTAGTGCCCACACTGAGGTTTACCCCTCACCCAGGGTTGAGTGGGAGGTCGTTCCAAGGTGTAGCAGGAAGCAAAAGACTTCCTGGGAGGCGGACTGGAGGGCCTTCCTGGTTCATCTGACAAACATCCTGAACCAGATGCAGTCCCTTTCCTTGTTTCAGGTGAAGCCTCTCAGCCTGCAAAATATGAGCTGTCACAGAGGGTGGGATTACTGGTAGCTGGGAGTTTAGGGATATGGCTGCCAAGAAAGGGAAGGAATATAGGATG